>NC_056746.1:1115403342-1115519236 GCF_019279795.1 Protopterus annectens | reverse complement strand
GAAAAAGGGGGGGTTCCTCGGGGGGCCCGGAGGCCTCAAATCTTCCCCGGGATGCCCCGGAGGAAGTGTCTGAGCTGGCGACCTTGTCGGCTCCGAGAGCAGTGGAGCCGAAGGTGACCCGCCTCTCGATGCCCCAGCCATCGGCTCCAAGCGAGGAGTCGATACTGGAGGCATCGAGGCAGACCGTTCGACCTCGGCTCCGAAGTCTTGGAGCGAAGGAGAGGCCTGCCTAGGTCTCTTGGCAGTCGGATCCGACGGACTGGTCGGAGCCAAGCCCTTTCTTTTTGGCAGGAGTCGGAGCGGAAGACAAGGCTTCTTCAAAAGAGGGTTTAATCAACCCTTTGAGAATCAATTTATTTTTCCTCTCCTGGAGGACCCTTGAGGAAAAAGCGTGACATACGCTGCATGACTCCTGCAAGTGCTTTGCCCCTAAACAATAAACACAAAGTAGATGGTCATCAGTAACAGACATCTTAAAAGCACATTTAGAACATTTTTTAAAGCCCGAAGGCCTAGGGGTTTGAGACATGATGTTAAACAATTTCTGACAGGAAATTTAACAACTGTAGATTCGCTGTGACAAAAAACCGAAGGCTTACAGTAACAGTGTAAAACACAACCTTAGCTGTAATAACCGGGAACTTTAAAACACTAAAAAGTTCAGTTATAAAGGTTGACCGAAAAGGCCCTGGATTGAAAGGGGGGCCGAAACAAACTCAACCCAATCACACACAAGAAATTTCACTACTCAAACGTACACAAAGGCAGCAATAGCCGTTAAAACGGCTTTTGTGATATACAAGCACAAAAAACTGACAGAAAAGTAGTTAATAAAAGCTACTCAGCCCAGCCAGCTCGAGACCACGTCTTTGCAGTTAAGCGGCAAACGAGATCTGGGGGACTGATGGTGGTGCATCCTGGGATATAGTAAGCTCAGCCAATAAGAGACTTCGCTCTTTGGCATAAGCGTGCCGAGTCGGAGCCGAGGGATCGGCTCCGAACCCATCATTCAGAATGTAGGCGAGATAGGATCACATAACATCCCAAACTTCTGGTATGAAAAGAAACAAAGTTAATTAGATATATGAAAAAAAGCCTTTGTTTTGTTTAAAAAATATCTGAGCTGTCTATGCAAGCCCAAGATATGAATAACCTTTTCACCAGTACACTGCTGAGAAGAGAAAAAGGAAGGAAGCTGGACAGACTGATTAAAGGACAGCTCCTTGACTACCTTGGGCATAAAAGTATTCATACGACTGACATCCTGCCTCTATGAAAAAAAAGGGAGGGGGATCACTATCAAGGCCTGACGTTCCAAAAACCTTCTAGTACAGGTTAAATCGGTCATTCAGTTGCATTGTTGCAAAGAAGCAGCAGCAGACTCAAAAGGAGCCCAAGTCAGTTTTTCAAGGACAAAATTAAGATCCTATGAAGAAGGAATACACATTCTTGGGATTTGATATGAAAAACGCCTTTTAAAAATTGTCTGGCTTCAAATCTAGAGGCGAGAGAAGGATGCAATGGCAGATCAGCAGAAATTGCTCACAAATGGCCTTTCACTGAAGAACATGCTAAGCCAGCATGTAGCAGTTCATACAAGTAGGAAGGAACCAAGGGGACCCCCAATGAAAAGGGACCCTGGTGATGTTTAAGATACCAGACAGAAAATCTCTTCCACTTGGACATGCATATGATTTTCTGGTATTGGGTTGCCTAGCCTCCTGCAGGATCCTAAGCAAGTCCTCAAACAACTGGTGTGACAATCAAAACCCTAGCACCCAAAGTTTCAGCTGAAGACTGCACAAGTGAGGGTGGAGAAGAGATCTGTTGTCCTGTGTGAGAAGATCCATGTGGTGAGGTAGATTGTGATGACTGCCCCTGTTCAGGTGGAATAAGAGGGGGAGAACCAGTGCTGTCTGGGCCAAAGGGGAGTCATCAATAAGATTTTTGGAGTGTTCTTTATCTTGTGAAGAATTTTAGGAAGAAGAAAAAGGGGAGGAAAGGCATAAAGGAACATTCCCTTCCAAGAGAAAGGCATGGCATCCACTTTCCAAGCCAAAAGACTTGGGACTCTGGAGCAGAACTGAGGGAGTTGTCTGTTCAGAGGGGAGGCAAAGAGATCTACTTGAAGAATACCCCTACCAATGAACTACGTCCAGAAACACACCTCTGAGATGCGGCCCTGAACCTTTAGGGTGCCTGAAATGACTCCCCACCCTCCAAATCTGAGGCATCCATGAAGAGTTCCTGGATGGCTGAGGAGGATAAAAAGGGTACACCTGGACTGAGGGATATATGTTGAATCCAGCAGCGAAGTTCCAGTTTGAGACAAGGGTAAAGAGGAATCACATAATCTAGTGGATGACAGTGTTGAAGTCACACTGATCTGAGATACCAAGGAAACGTTCTCATATGAAGCCTTGCACAAGGAACCATGGGGATGGCAGAAGCCATGAACCCTACAGCTCTTAAAACTCCCTGGACAGAAGACAGGACAGGGAATGCAAGGGAAGAAAATTTGTATGCCAGGAAGAGAGGCTAGCATAGGAAGAATTTTGATCCTGCAGACTAGAAAGATGTGATCCTGAGATGGAGCCAGCAATGACTTCTGAAAGTCGACCGTGAACCCCAGACTGTGCAACAGAAGCTGGGTAAAATGAAGATCCTGCACTAGCCTGGTTTGGGATGGAGCCTGAAACAAGAGGTTTTAAAGACAGGGAAATATCCGAATGCCCCAAAGCCTATAAAAGGCAACCACTGGAGATAGGAATTTAGTGAATACCCTTGGGGCCACTGAAAGCCCAAAGGGCAATGCAGAGAACTAAAAATGAGAGGAAGAGAGAATGCAAAAACCTCCTGAATAGAAGGTGGATAGGAATATGAAGACAGACGACCAACAAGCCCAGGGAAACTAGAAAGGCCATGGGAAGTAACATGGGGAAACAGAGCCAGAAAAGAAAGCATTTGGAAGGACGGTACTATATAAAATGTGTTCAGAAAGGAGGGATCCAGAACATTCTGGCAATATACAAAACATGTTCAGAAAGGAGAGATCCAGAACATACTGGAATAAATCTCTAGACCCCTCTTGGTTTGAGGAACCCGTTAAACTGCAATACTCATGGAAAATGAGAGGGTTGTTCTGCAGAAGGTTAAGGGATATCACCGAAGGTGGGGAGGGTTTTCTGGACCATAAAGTAACCCTGCCTGATAATGAAGAGAACCCAAGAGTCTGTGGTGATTTTCTGCCAAAATGAGACAGAAAAAGCCTGAGAGACAAGGGAACCTGGCCGAGAGGAAGGTAGGGCAGAAAGTCAGTTGGCTGCAGACTTGTTAGGGCCTAAGCGTTTAAGTAGGCTTATCAAAATACATGCCTAAGAGCCTTCTTACCCTTGGAAGGCTGTCTATGCAGTCTACTCAAATAGGCAGTCTTACTAGAATCATTCCTCTGAAACGTGGCAGTGGGAAAAACAAAGATGTGCCTCAAATCTTTTATGGCCTTACCATGATCCTGCAAAGTCTTAAAGAGCTCTGACACAGCAATGCCAAACAAGTTTTGGTCATCAATAGGAGCATCCAGGAGTTTTGCTTGAATATCATCTGGTGGGTCTATATTAAATCATCGAATGCTTAAAAAAGCGAACGATGATTTATCGAACCCATGTAAGTGAAAGCTTACAATCTCGAACTCTTAGAACAGCGACTTTTTTCCAAGGGAAAAAAAAAATCATTGTTCCACAAAACAAAACCAAAAAAAAAAAAAAAAAAAAAAGACAAAGTAACGGAAGCGGCCAAGCGATTTCTCTCCCAGGGAAAGAATGCGCTTATAAACCATTTCAATATTTTGCCTTTTCATGCTTTCAAGTTTGATCAAGACACATTTGAAAGAATGCATCTTTGATCATTTAATAGGAACCCCATCTGGTAAGGCTTGAAGGAAAAGCCATGAATAGTGCCTCTTCATAGAGCCAGAGTCAGCAACTTTAGAGGAGGCATCCTCTACACTTTACAGAGTTGATGGGCAACTTTAGAAGTGGAACCCAGTAATGAAAGAGCTGAGGCCTTACTCTCAGAGAGTCAGGCATGTCACAGAAAATCTTCCCAACTTTGGAAAGAGACAAATGCATCTTGTCATATGGGTCTGGCAATTTATAGCCCTACAGGCTAAAGTAGCAGAAGTGCATACTTTCTTAATCCTCTCCACAGCTCTACTGTCCTTGTCTGAGTGAAGGAGCTTAGAACAGGGCAGCAGCCTAGAAGGCTTATCAGTAGACACAGAAATCGCCACTGGATCAAATGAAGGGTACTTGTACAAGAAAGTACAGTTTTGTACCTACCATAAATGTAGATGTTCGAGTGCTAATACAGCTGCAGTCATAACAGATGGGTTCTCCTGCCGTCAGGCAGGTCCTCGGTCGGCCGAATTCCAAAGTCTAGGTCCGGCGTCGGTTGTCGTCGCTTCTTCCCTGACGTCAGAGTGACAGGGGTATAAAGGAACCAGCTGACGTCATTTTCTTCAGTTTTTCTTGTCCCAGATGTCGGGTGCCCCCAAAAGGAAGGCAATACATAAATTTGTGTAATAATGCAGTGCAATGTAATCAAAATACAGTAGTTGCAAGCAAATACATCATAAATGAATACCCCAATCAGGTTGTATGAGGATGTGTTAGCCTATAGGCCTGTCCCAAGAGGGGAAGGAGGGAGGGTATCCTGGACTGCAGCTGTATTAGCACTCGAACATCTACATTTATGGTAGGTACAAAAAATAGAAGTTATGTTCTTACCATAACGTTCCATGTTAGTTGTCTTCTTCTCGCCTTCTTTCTTGCTGGATGGGTTCGGAGCCGACCTCGGCTCCAACTCGGCCACTCTAAAAGCTCGAGAGTTGGTTCCACCGGCTCGAGGCTGCCCCTATATCCCACAATGCTAGGCGTGAATTACCTCAGATCTCGTTTGTGAGCTAGGCCCAGCTAAAAATACAACCAGGAATACTGGAAAATTTCCACCTCTAAAAACAATGGGAAGAGAAAGGGTGACCTAAGCCTGACTCTAGGAAATATGCACAGCAGAGCATATACCTATCGCAAAGAGGAGGTAGAAAGAGAGGTCACAATCAAACTCCTCTAGATCTGTCCAGGCCAGGGGGAAGGAGGGTGGGGCCTTAGAAAGAAGGCGAGAAGAAGACAACTAACATGGAACGTTATGGTAAGAACATAACTTCTATATGTTAAGTTGTCTATCTCGCCTTCATTCTTGCTGGATGAGACCGCGTCCCTAGCACCTTGTCCCGGGTGGCCTAACGGAACAGACTCTTGAGAACAGTGGAACCAAAGTTAGCTCTATGCCTAGAAGCTAAATCCAACTTATAATGAGAAATGAAAGTGTGAGGAGTAGCCCAAGTAGCTGCTGCACAAATGGTGTCAATAGGCAGTCTGTCTTGGAAGGCTATAGAAGTAGCCAAAGCTCTGGTGGAATGGGCTTTAGGTTTGTTAGGCAGCTTTTGGTGTCTAATTTCATAAACAAGGGAAATCAGAGATGTTAGCCATCTAGATAATGATACCTTTGAAACTGAAAGTCCTTTCTGCCTTCTGCATAGGAGACAAACAGCTGGTCAGATTTTCTGAATTGTTTGGTTCTATCCAAATAGTACCTTAACTGACGATGAACATCTAGCCAATGCAATTTTTGTTCAGACCTATTAGAATATTCTGGAAAAAACACAGGGAGGTCAATGCTTTGATTTAGGTTAGGCGCTTAAGCTATCTTAGGCAAAAAGGACGGTTGGTTCGAAAGATACCCTGTCCTTATGGAACAACAGATAAGGAGGTCGACAGCTGAGTGCATGAAGTTCTGAAACTCTTCTAGCTGAAGTAATAGCTACCAGAAAGAGAGTCTTCCATGATAGCAATTTTAAAGAACAGGAGACTACAGGTTCGAAAGGGGAAAGAATCAAAGAACTAAGAACTAAATTTAGGTCCCAAGGAGGAGGAGGATTTCTTATAGGGGGTCTGAGTAGAAAAACTCCTTTCAAAAAGGCTTTGCAAAGCTTGTGGGACATTATGGCAGATTCTGAAATGCCCACATGAAAGTTAGAAATAGCTGCCAGCTGAACTTTAAGAGTAGAAGGAGATGAACCTGCATGGAAGAGTTCAGCTAGAAAATCAAGGACCATTTGGATGGAAGCAGTGAAAGGATCTATGTCCTTCCTTGAGCCCAATGGTACGTTTCCACTTACTCAAATAAATCTTTCTAGTGGAAGATTTATGGGAAGCTATCAAAATATCTCGAACAGAGTGAGATATTTGAGGAAGCCTGGCTAAGGTCGGAATTGGAGGAACCAAGCAGTGAGGTTCAGAGAGGAAGGGCGATGAAACTGACTCGACTGATGGATCAAAAGATCTGGAACTAGGTCCAGATGCCAAGGTCGCTCAACAGAAAATGATGTAGAAAGGGAACCAAACCTGTCGAGGCCAGTAAGGAGCAATGAGGATCAACGAGGCCTTCTGAGCGATAGCTTTCTGTATCACTTGAGAGATTAGTGGGAAGGGAGGAAATGCATACAGAAGTCCCGGGGCCAAACTTGGACTAGAGCGTCTCTGCTGGGCTGGCCTGGTAAAGGGAATAGGGTGAAATAATCTCTGCACTTGCTGTTTTGGGGAGTAGCAAAAGGTCGCAGCAAGGCTGACCCCACTTGAGAAAAATTTCTCTCACAACAGAGTCTTTCAGAGACCACTCGTGAGGCATGAGGATAGCTCTGCTCAACTTGTCCGCGATTTGATTGGACTTCCTGGGGATGTGCGTTGCTATCAGAAACCGCTGAGAAGAAATCGCCCATTGCCACAGTCTGAGTGCTTCTCGACACAGGGGGTAGGACCTGGTTCCGCCTTGTTTGTTGATATACCACACTACGGACATATTGTCCGTCTGAATTGCTATCGTTCCCAAGGGAAGAGAGTCTTGGTGGGCTTGCAACGCTAAAAGCACTGCTCTCATCTCTAGAACATTTATGTGCAAGTGGCATTCGTCTGGTTGCCATGTGCCCTGGACAGTTCTGCCCTGATAATGCCCCCCCCACCCGATCAGGGAGGCGTCCGTTGTCAGAGTAGCAACCGGAGGGGAAGGAACAAAGGGTCTTCCCAATAAGAGTTGAGGGGAAGACATCCACCACAGAAGATGATTTCTGCATGTTTGCATGATCATAATGGTGTGGGACATCGGAAGTTGCTGGTATGACCATTGCGTGAAGAGCATCCATTGAAGGATTCTCATGTGGAATCTGGCTAATGGAAGCAGAGGTATGGCAGCCGCCATAATCCCCAACACTTTCAGAACTAACCTGGCTTTGATTCTGTTGCTGCTGAAGAGGAGCCGAGACCAGTTTGTGTATGTCTGCTATTCTCTGATGTGTTAGTCTACAGACATGTTGACTGTGTCTAGATTTGCGCCTATGAAGGTAATAGTGCGAGAAGGCGACAAAACAGACTTTTCGCAATTTATTGAAATGCCTAACTTTTGACAAATGCGAAGGTGTAGTCCCTGGCCATTAGAAGAAGATGCTTGGTGGGAGCTGTGAGGAGCCAGTCGTCCAAATATGGAAACACCTGGAATCCTTGACATCTCAGGTGAGAAGCTACCACTGCCATGCATTTGGTAAACACCCGGGGGGCAGTGGTGAGACCAAAGGGCAGGGCCCTGAATTGAAAATGACTGGTTCCCAGCCTGAAGCGGAGGAATCTTCTGGAGCGTCTGTTCATTTTTATGTGATAGTATGCATCCTGAAGGTCTATAGAGCACATCCAGTTTCTCTTTCCCAATAGGGGGAGGATGGACTGCAGCATCACCATCCGAAATCTTGTTTTCTTGACTGACTTGTTCAAGATACTGAGATCCAAAATTGGTCTCCAGTCCCCTGTTTTCTTTGGAACTAAAAAGAACCTGGAGTAGATTCCGGATCCTAGTTGGTCTGCTGGAACTGGTTGAATTGCTCTTTTTGCAAGCAGCTTTGAAATTTCCAAAGCTGCAAGATCCCTTTGAGCGGGTGGAACATCTGGAAGGGATTTTCTTGATTGGTTTGGGATGCGAACGAAGGGAATGGAATAGCCTTCGGAAATGATGGACTGTACCCACTTGTCTTGAGTCAGGGATAGCCAGGCTTCTGGGTACAGTGACAATCTTCCCCCGACTGCCTCCGAAGGTGGACAGTCGAGCAACACCTCAGGGATGCTGAAAAGGCTCATCGGAAAAGGTTTCTCGATTGCCCTGGTTCTGCGGGCCCCCTCTGCCTCTAGGGCGATGTCTACCATTATTGTTCCCTCCTCTGCCTCTGGAGGGGAACCGACTCTGTGCGTCAGGCAAATTCCCGTGAGATTGTTTGCGGAACCAGATTTTCCCACTTTTCTGGCCTTTGGGGTAAGGTCTAGAAGGAGTAGAAAAACGGACTCCGACGGCAGATAGAGTTTTGCCATCCGTCTCACACCTAGTCAAGGTTTCTTTCACTTGAGGACCAAAGAGAGATGATCCATCGAATGGGGAGTTAGTGAAAGACGTTTTAAAGGGGTCCGCAAAATTGCATAGTCGCATCCAGGCATGCCGGCGTAAGGCAACACCTGTCCCTGCGGCCCTACTCGCTCCATCAGCCGCATATGAAAGGAGGCGCATGGAGGAGTTAGCTATCGAATTAAGGGTAGTCAGCTGGGTGTTCATTTTGTCCTGAAAATCTGCAGCTGTAGTATCCTTCAACATCTTACTCGTTTCCTTGATCAAGTCTCTCTGGAGACGGGTGAAATGGCATAGGTAGTTCAGCGACGATAGCAAAGGTCGCTGACGAGAACATCCGCTTCCCATACCTGTCCATAGACCTAGATTCTTTGTTAGGGGGATGAACAGGCACTGAAGGATCAGCTAGTTCCTTCTTGGTGGCAGCAGCTACCACCATAGCATCCACAGAAACACCTTTTGTGAGAAATTGTTTGTCAGTTGGTGCTGTTATAAATTTGGAAGGTCTCCTGGGGGTAGGGTCCACTGAATCAGGAGCCGTCCAGGCCTTCTTGACCACCACCTGCAGGAGGGGATCAAAGGGGGACACCCAGGAGGTGGAAGGGCGAGAGCCAAATGCCTCAAGATACACAGATTCATCCTCCGAAGGGTTAAGGGCTGGCCAATTTCCCCTCTGTTTCAGGATCTCTAGAATGTCTGCGAAAGAGACATCTTCAGGCGGGAAGCGTGGGGAACCCTCGGAATCCTCTAAATCTGTGTCAGAGGTGACAGACTCAGGTGAGTCTATGTGCTTCCTCTTACACTTTCTCTTCCTAGGGGCTCCCCTGCCAATTCAGGAGAGGCCTCGAAGAGGATGAAATCCCACAGGGGATTCTTGAGGAGCTGGCTCTCTGCGGTCTGGGATGAGGAGTGAGTCGACATAACCAAAGGCACCGAAGAGGGAGGCGGACAGAGCCGACTGTGGAGTCGAACAAGGTTTCAACACACTCCGCATGACCTCGAGCACCCCTGTCTGGCAGAGCCAGAGGTCCCCGCTCAGCTGAGAACCTCCTCGGCACCAACAGAGATGGCTCTGAGGCGATGTCGGAGCCGAACTCACCAGCGCCGAAGCACCGAGAGGGAGAGGGGTCGGACAAGGGTCGATGCCACTCACCCCTCGAGCCGGAGGGAAGCCGGCGAGATTCTTCAAAAGAAGAAATGGGCCCGGAGCGGAGCCGAAGACAATTGTATCGGCTCGCGCTACCACAGTCTCGGTCCCGAGACGCCCCGGCTCCGAACTCAAAGGAGTAGGAGGAGGAATATTTATAGGAATAAGTTGAGGCATCGACTGATGAGTCGGGCTCTGGAGCATTTGGGCCAGTGCCTCGGACTTTAAAAGTCGACTCACTACCCTCTGGAGGTCGTGATCTGAGAGCCTCGATGACCTGGAGGAGTGAGATCTGTGGCTCCGTTCAGACAGTAAGGGAGATGCTGGAGCCGAATGAACGGAGCCAAGGGACGGTGACCTCGATCTCTTTCTAGATGTCGGCTCCGATGGTCTGATCGGAGCCGACTCAGGAATCTCTAATGCCTCGGCTCCGGCTGGAGCCGAGGGAACCACAGATACTGTAGTCAAAGACTCATCGGCTCCAGCCGGAGCCGATGAAGCAGCAGGCTTCGAAGCCCTAGGCCTCGACTCTGAAGCTGGAGCCGAGGTCTTAGAAGCCTTAGAAGGTTTCCCCGATGTAACAGAAAGGGAACCTTCAGGCTTAAGCAAACCCCTTAATATGAGTTTGTTTCTTCTTTCCTGCAGGACTCTAGGGCTGAAGCCATGGCATACAGCACAAGAGTCCTGCAGGTGTAAAGGTCCCAGGCAATACACACAAGAAGTGTGACCGTCTGTCAGAGACATTTTCTGACAGCACGAGTCACACTTCTTGAAGCCTGAGACCTTTGAATCCTTGGACATACTCAAGGAACCGAAGTGTAATCACACACAGAAACACACACACACACATTACACTGATAGAAGTCTAAGTAGAATTATTTAAAACAAAACTTCTGAAAGGTAAGTTAAGATAAATATATCCTAACCAAAACACATACACACCCTAAGGGATGGGAAGGAAGGGCCCGAAGGCCTAGTGAAAGAACTTAATAGTTCTTGAGAAAAAAAGGGGCTGGATAAAAAAGTAGAAGGGATAAAATCCACTAGACTAAGGGTAAAAGAGAAATAAACTAAGCTAGCGTAAGTTTAAATTTATTAACTAATCTAACTTTGACTAACCTGGAGCTGGTAGAAAAACATCTCGATCGCTGTAGCGGCAAACGAGATCTGAGGTAATTCACGCCTAGCATTGTGGGATATAGGGGCAGCCTCGAGCCGGTGGAACCAACTCTCAAGCTTTTAGAGTGGCCGAGTCGGAGCCGAGGTCGGCTCCGAACCCATCCAGCAAGAATGAAGGCGAGATAGACAACTTAACATGTACAGTTTTATACCTACCATAAATGTAGATGTCCGATAGGTATGCATCTGCAGTCATAACATATGGGTTGTCCTGCCTCAGGCAGCCCTTCGGTCGGCCGGATTCCAAAGTCTGGGTCTGGCCTCGGCTGATGTCGCACTTTCCCCTACATCAGAGCTTCTGTGGTATAAAGGCATCAACCTACGCCATTTTCCTCAGTGTTTCTTGCCCCAGATGCCAGGTGCCCTCTAGGAAGGCTAAATTTGGATTATGCTGAAAAGTTCCAAAAAGCAGCAAATTATATACATATATATACAAACAAACAAATACACCATAATAGATTCCCCCAGCTAGCTGAAAGAGGGGTAAGCACCCTAGGAATACCACAGAGGGGAAGGAGGGTGGGTAATCCTGACTGCAGATGCATACCTATCGGACATCTACATTTATGGTAGGTACAAAACTGTACTATGTCCTTCAAGGATGCATCTGCAGTCATAACATATGGGTAGAATACCATAGCCAAACTGGGGGAGGAGGTACTAAGAGAAGGATGGTGTAGTTAAGATCCCCTGCAGAACTGCAGTTGCAAACCCTGCTCGGGATCTGGAGTATAAAGGTAGATTGTAATGCTTGGCAAATGTATGCACGGAGCTCCAAGTAGCAGCTTCTAAAATGTCCTTGGTAGCCACCTCGTAGGAAAGCTGTAGTGGTGGCTGTGGCCCTTGTGGAATGAGGCCTGATATTTTCAGGAGCTGTCTTTCCATGAAAGGAGTAGCAAAAACGAATGCAATTTCCTATCCATTTTGAAATAGTCTGTTTGGAAATTGCTCTTCCTTGCACCCCAGTTGCATATGCTACAAAAAGTTGGTCAGTTTTTCTGTTGGTTTTAGTTCTGTCCAGATAGTAGCGTAGTTGTCTGTGTATATTCAAGGTGTGCAAAAGTTTTTCTCCTTTGTTCTGTGGGTTAGGGAAGAAAGTAGGCAAATGAATAGCTTGGTTCAAGGATACCCTGGATACCACCTTTGGCATGAAAGTAGGATTGGTTCTCAGTGACACTCTATCCTGGTGGAAAATAAGAAAAGGCTGCACTGCCATTAATGCCTGTAACTCGGATACTCTTCTTGCTGAAGTGATTGCCAGAAGAAAAGCAGTTTTCCAAGATAAAAACTGTAGGTCTGCTGATGCTGCTGGTTCAAAAGGAGGTAGTGTCAATTTTTCCAGCACAAAATTGAGATCCCATGCAGGTAGAGGGGGGTCTCCTCGGAGGCTTAACATTTTTGATCCCTCTCAAAAATTGTCTGAGCAGAGGGTGAGAGAAGATAGGTGGATCCATATTGTATTCTGCTGAAATTGCTGAAGCATGAATCTTAATGGAAGAATAAGACAGGCCATTGTGGAACAATTCTGCTAAGTACTCTAGGATGTGTGCTAGGTTTGCCACTGTGACATCTGTGCCCTTTGATGTGCTCCAAATGAGAAATCTCTTCCATTTAGCTGAGTATGTCTTCCTTGTGGAAGGTCTGCAAGCCTCCAGGATAATGTCCTTTTCCCTCCGAGATAAAAGAATTTGGTTTGGTTTTAAGGAATTTTCCAGGCAGTTAGTTGCAATGTTTTCAAGTTTGGATGCAGGGTCTTGAAATTGTTCTGCGTTAGAAGAAGAGGCCATAGGGGAAGAGGCCATGAGTTCGCCTGAGACATGCTTCTCAGTAGCGGATACCAGGGTTGTCTTGGCCAGTCCGGAGCTATTAGTATCACCTTTGGCTGATCCTCCCTGATCTTCAGTAGAACCTTGTACATCAATGGGAGAGGTGGAAAGGCATATACTGTTAGGGCATTCCAGCTGAAAGAGAGAGAGTCCACCCTTCCAGGCTTGTGGGTGGTATGTCCTTGAGCAGAATTTCTTCAGTTGGTGGTTGAGTGGGGAGGCGAACAGATCTATCTCTGGCATTCCCCATTTTTTTGTTATGAGTTTGAAGATGTCTGGATGCAGCATCCATTCGTGTGCATCCGTGGTAGTTCTGCTTTAGCTGTCTGCTAGTGAATTTTCTTTTCCTGGTACGAATTTGGCCTGCAGCTGGATATTGAGCTTCAGGCATAGGTTCCACAGATTCATTGCCATCCGGCATAGAGGGTAGGAATGTGTGCCTCCTTCTTTGTTTATGTACCACATGACCGTGGTGTTGTCTGTCCTTATTAACAGATGTCCTTGCTGGAGGAATGGTTTGAATGCCTCGATTGCATGCCTCACTGCCAGCATTTCCTTTTGGTTTATGTGCATGCTTAGCTGCCCTTGAGGCCATAGGCCTTGAATGCATTTGTCCTCCATGTGAGCTCCCCATCCTTGGTCTGAGGCGTCCGTGGTGATGGTCTGCCTTGTTTTTGGTTTGTTGAAAGGCAACCCCTCTGTTGGACTGGCAGGCCTGAGCCCACCACAGGAATTCCTTTTGAAGGCATGGAATGATTGGTATCATGGTTTCTAGACTGTGACTGTGTTGAGACCATACATTCCTTAGGTACCATTGCAATTTTCTCATATGCAGCCTGGCATATGGAATCAAGATTATGCAGGATGCCATGTAACCCAGGGCCTGCAGGACTTTCCTTGCAGTAAGCTGAGTTTGTCTTGTCAAAATCATGAAGTAATCTGGAAGTTGTTTTTGTTTTTCTTCTGTGAGAAAAGCCATCTGAGTGATTGTGTCCAGATTCGCACCCAAAAAGGTTATCCTTTGGGATGGCACTAGTCTTGACTTTTGGATGTTGACTGTGTATCCCAAGGCCTGTAGCAGGTGTATGACATAGGCCAAGTCCTTTAACAATTTTTTCTTGTTGTCCGCTTGTATTAGGCAGTCATCCAGGTATGGATAAATCTGAATTCCCTGAAGTCTGCAATGTGCAATTACTGATGCCAGGCATTTCGTGAATACTCTGGGCAGTAGATAAGCCAAAGGGCAATGCTGAGAATTGATAATGCTCTGATCCTGCAAGAAATCTGAGGTGTCTTCTGCAATCTGGTCGGATAGGGACGTGCAGGTATGCCTCCTTGAGATCTAGAGTCACCAGCCAAGACTCCTTGCCCAGCATGGGAAGAAGTTGCTGTAGGGTCAGCATTTTGAATTTTGGCACAATGAGATAAGTGTTGAGCGAGGACAGGTCGAGAATAGGCCTCCATTGGTTTTCTTTTCTTGGTACCAGGAATAATCTGGAGTAAAATCCTTGGCATTGTTCTATAGATGGTACCCTTTCTATAGCTTTCATCTGAAGTAAATTGCTGATTTGTCTTAAAGCCTCTGCCTTCTGGTTTGGTGGAAGGTTTGGCATTCCGCCCCTTTTTGGCAAAGTGTGGAAGTAAAACCTGTATCCTTTGTCTATTGTTTGCAATGTCCATGTATCCTTTGTAATGCAATGCCAGTTTTTTGAGAATAAAGCCAGCTTTCCGCCCAAGGGAGCTTCCAGTTGATCCCTGGTAGGCGGAATCAGAGTCAAGTCATTGGGTCTGTCCTGTGGTAGTGGTTGAAGTTGTAGCTGTTGCACTACTCCGCTGGTTGGCAGGCTGCCACTAATGGCCCCTGTAGGCACCCTTTGATTGGCCTCTGCCTCTAGGGTGTCTGTTCCTGCCCCTCTGTGCTCTGGAGGTGTCTGGAAAGGACCAATTCTTTGTAGGCCAGTTTCTGCTGAACCTCGGCGGTTGGACCTGCAGGAATTCCTTTACTGTTTGCACAGATTTTGCTTTTTCTTCCACCTTCTTTAGTATCTCCTGTGCAGGGGAGCCAAATAAATTTTGTTTCTCCATTGGAGCATCGAGGAGTTTAGCCTTGACATGGTCTGGCAAAGATTGCTCCTTCAGCCAGGCATGCCTACGAATTACTGCCCCAGTCATAGCTGATCTAAATGAAGCCTCCAGTGCATCATAGCCACATTTTAAGAAATGATTACTGACCTGCTGAGAGTTGTGTACCAAATCCTGAAGGGATTTACGGTCTAAAGGTTCAGGAGAAGAAAGCTTCTTATTCAGCTGATCTAACAAAAATTCTTGGTACTGTACCATATGGAATTGACAGTTTAATGCCCTGGCAGAAAGAGTAGCAGATGCATAAACCTTTTTTCCCCATCTCTCTAATGCTCTAGACTCTCTTTCAGAGGGTAGGGATTTTTTGGCAGTAGCAGCTGCAACCCCTTTAGGGCCCTGAGAAATAGTTTCTGGGTCTGCAGCATGGGCTTTATACAGGTGGAAGTGAGAATCCGGGACCCTGTAATATCTGTCAGGTTTGGCAGGGGCCGGGGGAAGAGAATCAGGTGCAGTACTGACATCATTGTACACATCATCAATTACAGTTAGAACAGGTGGTATGGCTAAGGGCCTATGCTGGGGCAAATGCAAAAAGGTCCTTAATCTTTTTCTAGAATCAGAGAAATCCTGACCCTGCCATTGAAAGTGCTCCCTCATGGAGTGTAAAGTCTCCCCAAAGGAAAATTCTTCAGGTGGGGAGGCCGAAGGAATAGAGTCTTCTGCATCTGAATCCTCATAAGGCAAGTAGGCCCCTTCCTGATGGTCTGACAAATCAGATCCATCCGTGGAGTAATCTGAGGAGAGAGGTTCAGAGGGATCAGTCCTGGGCCTTTTGTCTGGAGGAGGTTGGGAGGCCCTGTCTGGGTGAGGTTGGGAACCCCTAATTAAGGATACAAGGTCCTCAGCAAGACTAAGAATCTGAGAAGTACAGGAAGGCCTCTGGGAAGTAGATTTGGTAGGCAAAGATTTAGAAAGTTTGGCAGCTTTAGCCCTGGAGAAGGCCTTAATAGACATAGAAGCTGGGGGCCTAGCTGCCCCACGTGCAGGGGTAGAAATGTCCAAAGGTATGGTGTCGGACAATTCTTGAGCAATAGCTTCGGTAGGGAGTTCTGAAGCCGACTCAGCCGGGGCCTCTCTGGCCTCGGTGGTCAGAGGTATGGTTTCGGTAGTAGTTATAACCGTGGACTCGGTTTCAGCCGAAACCGAGACACTCGCGGTAGGCCTAGCCATGGTTTCAGCCAAAACCGCGGGCCGCGAGTGTCGGTCCTTTTCCTTGCGTTTTTTGACCATATGCGAAGTCGGAGTCTCCGACGGCATTTTATAAGCAAAAGCGGTTCCAAAAAATTCCTCTGCAAACTCCGACCGACGTCTAAGAGTCCGTCGGTTGAAGGGGGCACAGGCTAAACAAGCTGATACGTGGTCTGGGCCTAAGCAAGGAAGGCAGTAAGAATGGAAATCCTTATGAGGTATTTGTTTCCCACAAGTTAAACAATTATTTACTTTGTCTGACATCGGCTGAGGCAAGAAAGAGTCCCCAACGGGGTACTTAGCTTTTGAAGTCTTGGTAGCTGAAATCTCTGGATCTGACCGACCGGCACTTGCGAACAGCTTCTGCTTCGGGCACCGCGCGGCAAGAAAGACTGAGGAAAATGGTGTCGGCTGATGCCTTTATACCCCAGGAGCTATGACGTCGGGTGAAGTGCGACATCAGCCGAGGCCGGACCCAGACTTTGGAATCGGGCCGACCGAGGGCTGCCTGAGGCAGGACAACCCATATGTTATGACTGCAGATGCATCCTTGAAGGACATCTGTACTATGTTCATCGTGCATACAGCTGCAGTCATAACAGATGGGTAGAATCCCAAAGCTAAGAAAGGGGTGGTAGGCACTAGGTGGAACTAGGAGGAGCCAGGATGCCCTGCAAGACTGCAGTGGCAAAGCCTGCTCTAGATTTGGAGTATAATGGTAGGTTGTAGTGCTTGGAGAAGGTATGCACAGAACTCCAAGTGGCTGCTTCAAAATATCCTTGGTAGGAACTCCTCTGAGGAAGGCTGCAGAGGTGGCTGTGGCCCTGGTGGAATGAGTTCTAATGCCTGTAGGTACAGTTTTGCCATGAAAGGAATAGCAAAAGCGTATGCAGTGGGCTATCCATTTTGAGATTGTCTGTTTGGAAATTGGCTTTCCTTGAGCTCCTACCGCATAGGCCACAAAGAGCTGTTCTGATTTTCTGAAAGGCTTTGTTCTGTCCAAATAATAACGCAGTTGTCTGTGGGTGTCCAAGGAATGTAGTAATCTCTCCCCTTTGTTTTGAGGATTAGGATAAAAGGTAGGTAAATGTATGGCCTGATTTAAAGCTACCCTGGATACTACTTTAGGCATAAAGGATCGGTTGGTTCGTAAGGAAACTCTGTCCTGATAGACGATGATAAAAGGCTGGACAGCCATGAGAGCCTGTAGTTCTGAAACTCTACGAGCTGAGGTGATAGCCAGAAGGAAAGCTGTTTTCCAGGAAAAATATTGCAAATCTGATGAGGCAGCTGGCTCAAAGGGAGGCAAGGTCAGTTTTTCCAGAATGAAATTAAGATCCCAAGCAGGTATTGGTCGTTTCCTTGGAGGTCTTAAATTCTTAGCCCCTCTGAGGAAAGTACAGTTTTGTACCTACCATAAATGTAGATGTCTGATAGGTATGCATCTGCAGTCATAACATATGGGTTGTCCTGCCTCAGGCAGCCCTCGGTCGGCCCGATTCCAAAGTCTGGGTCCGGCCTCAGCTGATGTCGCACTTCACCCGACGTCATAGCTCCTGGGGTATAAAGGCATCAGCCAATGCCATTTTCCTCAGTGTTTCTTGCCCCAGATGCCAGGTGCCCTCTAAGAAGGCTAAATTTGGATAATTGCTGTAAATTCCAAACAGTAGCAAACAAAATATATATATATATATATATATATATATATATATATATATATATAGATATATATATAGATATATATATAGATAGATATATATATAGAGATATATATATATATACATATATACATACAAACAAATACACCATAATAGATTTCCCCAGCTAGCTGAAAGAGGGGTAAGCACCCTAGGAATACCACAGAGGGGAAGGAGGGTGGGTAATCCTGACTGCAGATGCATACCTATCGGACATCTACATTTATGGTAGGTACAAAACTGTACTATGTCCTTCAAGGATGCATCTGCAGTCATAACATATGGGTAGAATACCATAGCCAAACTGGGGGAGGAGGCACTAAGATAAAGATGGTGTAGTTAAGATCCCTTGTAAAACTGCAGTTGCAAAGCCTGCTCGGGATCTGGAGTATAAAGGAAGATTGTAATGCTTGGCAAATGTATGTACGGAGCTCCAAGTAGCAGCTTCTAAAATGTCTTTGGTAGCCACTCCTCATAGAAAAGCTGTAGTGGTGGCTGTAGCCCTTGTGGAGTGAGGCCTGATATTTTCAGGAGTTGTCTTTCCATGATAAGTGTAACAGAATCAAATGCAATTTCCTATCCATTTTGAAATTGTCTGTTTGGAAATTGCTTTTCCTTGCACTCCTGTTGCATATGCTACCAGAAGCTGGTCAGTTTTTCTGCTGGTCTTAGTTCTGTCCAGGTAGTAGCGCAGTTGTCTATGTACATCTAAGGTGTGTAGTAGCTTTTCCCCCCTGTTCTGTGGGTTAGGGAAGAACGTAGGTAAATGAATAGCTTGGTTCAAGGATACCCTGGATACCACCTTTGGCATGAAAGTAGGATTGGTTCTCAGAGACACTCTATCCTGGTGAAAGATAAGGAAAGGCTGTACTGCCATTAATGCCTGTAACTCTGATACCCTTCTTGAAGTGATTGCTAGAAGGAAGGCAGTTTTCCAAGATAAGAACTGTAAGTCTGCTGATGCAGTTGGTTCAAAAGGGGAAAGTGTTAATTTTTCCAGCACAAAATTGGGATCCCATGCAGGCAGAGGTGGTTTCCTTGGAGGTTTTACATTTTTGATCCCTCTTAGAAATTGTCTGAGGAGAGGTTGAGAGAAGATAGGAGGATCCATGTTGTACTCTGCTGAAATTGCTGAAGCATGAATCTTAATGGAAGAATAGGACAGGCCATTGTGGAACAGTTCTGCTAAGTATTCTAGGATGTGTGCTAGGTTTGCAAGCGTGACATCTGTTCCCTTTGATGCACTCCAAATGAGGAATCTCTTCCATTTGGCTGAGTATGTTTTCCTTGTGGAGGGTCTGCGAGCCTCCAGGATAATGTCCTTGACTCTCTGAGATAAAGCAGGCTGGTTTTGTTTTATGCAATTTTCCAGGCGTTTAGCTGCAGAGTTTTCAAGTTTGGATGCAGGGTCTTGTAGTTGTTCTGTGTTAGAAGTAAAGGCATAGAGGTAGAGGCCATGGGTTCATCCGAGACATGCTTCTCAGTAGCGGATACCAATGTTGCCTTGGCCAGTCTGGAGCTATCAGAATTACCTTTGGCTGTTCCTCCCTGACCTTCAGTAGAACTTTGTACATCAATGGGAGAGGTGGGAAGGCATAAACTGTCAGGGCCTTCCAGCTGAAAGAAAGGGAGTCCACCCTCCAGGCTTGTGGGTGGTATTCTCTTGAGCAGAATTTCTTCAGTTGGTGGTTGAGTGGGGAGGCGAACAGGTCTATTTCTGGCATTCCCCATTTCTTTGTTATGGTTTTGAAGATATCTGGATGCAGCATCCATTCGTGAGCATCCGTGGTAGTTCTGCTTAATTTGTCTGCTAGTATATTCTCTTTTCCTGGTACGAATCTGGCCTTCAGTTGAATGTTGAGATTCAGGCCTAGGTTCCACAGCTCCATTGCCATCCGGCATAAAGGGTAGGAGTGCGTGCCTCCCTGTTTGTTGATGTACCACATGACTGTGGTATTGTCCGTCCTTATCAGCAGGGGTCCTTGCTGAAGGAATGATTTGAATGCCTCTATTGCATGCTTCACTGCCAGCATCTCCTTTAGATTTATGTGTAGATTCAGCTGGTCTTGGGACCATAGGCCTTGGATACACTTGTCTTCCATGTGTGCGCCCCAGCCTAGGTCTGAGGCGTCCATGGTGATGGTCTGCCTTGGTTGTGGTTTGTGGAAAGGCAACCCTCTGTTGGTCTTGCAGGCCTGAGCCCACCACAGGAATTCCTTTTTCAGGCATGGAATGATTGGTATCATGGTTTCTAGACTGTGTCTGCGTTGAGACCATACATTTCTTAGGTACCATTGTAATTTCCTCATATGTAGTCTGGCATGTGGTATCAAGATTATGCAGGATGCCATGTAACCCAGGGCCTGCAGGACTTACCTTGCAGTAAGCTGAGTTAGTCTTGTCAATGCCGTGAAGTAGACTGGAAGTTGTTTTTGTTTTTCTTCTGTGAGAAAAGCCATCTGAGTTATCGTGTCCAGTTCTGCACCCAAAAATGTTATCCTTTGAGATGGCACTAGTCTTGACTTCTGTATGTTGACTGTGTATCCCAAAGCTTGTAGCAGTTGTATGACATAGGCCAAATCCTTTATTATTTTTGTCTTGTTGTCCGCTTGTATTAGGCAGTCGTCCAGGTATGGGTAGATTTGAATTCCCTGAAGCCTGCAATGTGCAATTACTGATGCCAGGCATTTCGTGAATACTCTGGCCGCAGTAGATAAGCCAAAGGGCAATGCTGAGAATTGATAATGCTCTGATCCTGCAAGAAATCTGAGGTGTCTTCTGCAATCTGGTCGTATAGGGACGTGCAGGTATGCCTCCTTGAGATCTAGAGTCACCAGCCAAGACTCCTTGCCCAACATGGGAAGAAGTTGCTGTAGGGTCAGCATCTTGAATTTTGGTACAATGAGATATGTGTTCAGTGCGGACAAGTCGAGAGTAGGCCTCCATTGAGTTTCTTTTCTTGGTACAAGGAATAGTCTGGAGTAAAATCCTTGGCCTTGTTCCATAGATGGTACCTTTTCTATTGCTCTCATCCTTAGTAAGTTGATGACCTGTTTTAGAGCCTCTGACTTCTGGCTTGGTGGAAGGTTTGGCATTCCTCTCTTTTTTGGTAAAGTGTGGAAGTGAAACCTGTAGCCTTTGTCTATTGTTTGCAAAGTCCATTTGTCTCCTGTAATGCAATGCCAGTTTTTTGAAAATAAAGCTAACTTTCCGCCCAAGGGTGCTTCCAATTGTTCCCTGGTAGGCGGAATCAGAGCCAAGTCATTGTGTCTGTCCTGTGGAAGTGGTTGCAGTCGCAGCTGTGGAGGCACTCCTCTGGTTGTCAGGTTGCCACTGACGGCCCCTGTAGGCACCCCTTGATTGACCTCTGCCTCTTGGGCGTCTATTTCTGCCTCTCTGTGCTCTGGTGGTGTCTGGAAAGGACCAATTCTTTGAAGGCCAATTTCTGCTGAACCTCGGAGGCTGGACCTGCAGAAAATCCTTGACTGTTTGCACAGATTTTGCCTTTTCTTCCACTTTCTTTAGTACCTCCTGTGCAGGGGAGCCAAATAAACTTTGTTTCTCCATAGGGGCATCTAGGAGTTTAGATTTTACATGGTCTGGCAAGGATTGCTCTTTTAGCCAGGCATGCCTTCGAATCATTGCTGCAGTCATAGCTGATCTAAATGAAGCCTCCAGTGCATCATAGCCACATTTTAAAAAATGATTACTGACCTGCTGAGAATTGTGTACCAACTCCTGAAGGGACTTACGGTCTAAAGGTTCAGGAGAGGAAAGCTTTTTATTTAGCTGATCTAACAAAAATTCCTGGTACTGTATCATGTGAAACTGACAGTTTAAAGCCCTGGCAGAAAGAGTAGCAGATATATAAACTTTTTTACCCCATCTCTCTAATGCTCTTGATTCTCTTTCAGAGGGTAGGGGGTTTTTGGCAGAGGCAGCTGCAACACCCTTGGGGCCCTGAGAAATGGTTTCTGGGTCTGCAGCGTGGGCCTTGTACAAGTGGAAATGAGAATCCGGGACCCTGTAATATCTGTCAGGTTTGGCAGGGGCTGGGGGAAGAGAATCAGGTGCTGAACAGGCATCATTGTATGCATCATCAACAACTGATAGTACAGGTGGTATGGCTAGAGGCCTATGCTGTGGTAAGTGTAAAAAAGTCCTTAGCCTTTTCTTAGAATCAGAAAAATCCTGACCCTACCATTGGAAATGTTCCCTCATTGAATGTAGAGTTTCCCCAAATGAAAATTCTTCTGGGGGGGGAGGCAGAAGGAATGGAGTCTTCTGCATCCGAATCCTCATAAGGTGAGTATGGGCCTTCCTGATGGCCTGATACATCTGATCAATCCGAGGAATAGTCAGAGGAAAGAGGTTCAGGGGGTTCAGTCCTAGGCCTTTTTTCAGGAGGGGGTTGTGAGGCCCTGTCTGGGTGAGGTTGGGATCCCCTGATCAAAGAAATAAGGTCCTCAACGAGGCTGAGAATTTGAGAACTTGAGGAAGGTCTGTGAGGTGGAGCTTTTGTAGGTAAGGCCTTGGAAAGTTTAGCTGCTTTAGCCCTGGAGAAGGCCTTAATGGACATAGAAGCAGGGGGTCTAGCTGCCCCACGTGCAGGAGTAGAAATGTCCAACGGAATGGTGTCGGACAATTCTAGTGTGCCTGCTTCTTCGGTAGGAATTTCTGTAGCCGACTCCGCCAGGGCCTCTGAGGCCTCGGTCGTCGGAGGCCTGCTTGCGGCCGGAGGAAGAACCGAAGACTCGGTTTCAGCCGAAACAGAGACACTCGCGGTAGGCCTAACCGTGGTTTCAGCCGAAACCGCGGGCCGCGAGTGTCTGTCCTTTTCCTTGCGTTTTTTAGCTAAATGAGTAGTCGGAGTCTCCGACGGCATTTTATATGCAAAAGCGGGACCAAAAAACTCTTCTGCAAACTCCGACCGATGTCTTAGTGTCCGTCGGTTGAAGGAGGCACAGGCGAAACAAGCTGATACGTCGTGGTCTGGGCCTAAGCAAGGAAGGCAGTAAGAGTGGAAATCCTTATGAGGTATTCGTTTCCCACAAGTTAAACAATTATTTACTTTTTCTGACATCGGCTGAGGCAAGAAAGAGTCCCCAACGGGGTACTTAGCTTTTTAGAAGTCTTCGGTAGCTGAAATCTCTGGATCTGACCGACCGGCACTTGCGAACAGCTTCTGCTTCGGGCACCGCGCGGCAAGAAAGACTGAGGAAAATGGCGTCGGCTGATGCCTTTATACCCCAGGAGCTATGACGTCGGGTGAAGTGCGACATCAGCCGAGGCCGGACCCAGACTTTGGAATCGGGCCGACCGAGGGCTGCCTGAGGCAGGACAACCCATATGTTATGACTGCAGATGCATCCTTGAAGGACATCTGTCTTAAGAGAGGGTGAGAGATTAAAGGTGGATCAGTGTTGTATTCTGCAGAAATGGCAGAGTCATGGATTTTGATGGAGGAGAAGGAAAGTCCACTGCCTAGCAGTTCAGCCAAATATTGTAATATCTGAGGTAAATTCAGTTTTCCAGGATCCTGGCCCTTTTTCTCATTCCAAACACAAAAACTTTTCCATTTTGCAGAGTAAGCTTTTCTAGTTGATGGCCTTCTGGCCTCCAAAATGACATCCTGCACCTCCTTGGAGAGTAGGGCCTGTTGTGATGCTAAGGAATCTTCCAGGCGGCTAGATTGAGCATTTTTAGCTGGCTGTGAAGAGCTTTGAAGCTGTGCTGAGTCAGAAGAAAAGGCATTAGAGGCAGGGTCCATGGTGGTGAATGCGTCAGGCTCCTCAGGAGTGGGTACCAGTGTTGTCTTGGCCAGTCCGGAGCAATGAGAATCATCTTTGGCCTGTCTGCTCTGGTTTTCAATAGAACTTTGGGCAGCAGAGGAAGAGGTGGGAAGGCATAAACTGTCATTGATGTCCAACTGAAAGAGAGAGCGTCCACTCTCCAGGCCTTTGGATGGAAGATCCTTGAGCAGAATTTTGTCAATTGATGATTTTTGTGGGAGGCAAAGAGATCTATGTCTGGCCTTCCCCATTCTTGGATTATTTCTGTAAAAACTTTTGGATGCAATTTCCATTGTTGTGGATCTGTCATATTCCTGCTTAGGTTGTCTGCCAGTGTGTTTTCCTTGCCTGGCAAGTACTGTGCTTGTAGTTCCATTTGTAAGTCCATGGCCATGTTCCAAAGTGACATGGCGAGTCTGCATAGGGGGTAAGAATGTGTTCCTCCCCGTTTGTTTATGTACCACATATCTATGGTGTTGTCCATTCTTATCAATAGTTGACCTGGTTGTAGAAGGTCCTTGAAAGCTATAATAGCATTTATTACTGCTAGCATTTCTTTTTGATTGATGTGAAGGTGCTTTTCTTTTTGGGACCATTTGCCCTGAATGCACCGATCTGTCATGTGCGCCCCCCCAGGCGTAGTCCGAGGCGTCTTTTGTGATGACTTGATTTGCTTGAGGCTTGCTGAATGGAAGACCTGTGTTTGTTTGACATGCTTGAGCCCACCACAGAAATTCCTTTTGCAGACATGGAATTAGTGGTATTACTGTTTCCAAACTGTGGCTGTGTTGAGACCATATGTTTTTCAGGTACCATTGTAGTTTCCTCATATGCAGCTTTGCACATGAGATTAGTAAGATGCAAGATGCCATGAATCCCAGAGCCTGCAGGATTTTCCTTGCAGTCAGCCTGGTGCAATTTGCTAGTGTTCTGAAGTATTGAGTTAGTTGCCCCTGCTTCTCTGGCGTGAGGTAGGCCATCTGGGTGTTTGTGTCCAAATTGGCACCCAGGAAAATTACCTTCCAAGAGGGTATTAGCCTGGATTTCTTTTTGTTGACTGTGTATTCCAGAGAGTTCAACAACATTATTACATAAGCCAGATGTTTCAGAAGAATGTGCTTGCTGTCCGCTTGGATCAGGCAGTCGTCCAAATAGGGGTATATTTGTATCCCTTGAAGTCTGCAGTAGGCAATTACTGATGCCAGGCATTTCGTGAATACTCTGGGTGCAGTAGATAAGCCAAAGGGCAATGCAGAGAATTGATAATGAGTTGAACCTGCAAGAAATCTGAGGTATCTTCTGCAATTTTGTCTGATTGGGACATGCAGGTATGCCTCCTTCAGGTCCAATGTTACCAGCCAAGACCCCTTGCCCAGCATGGGAAGAAGTTGCTGTAGAGTGAGCATCTTGAATTTTGGTACGAGTAGAAATGTGTTTAGGATGGATAGGTCGAAAATAGGTCTCCAGTCTTTTCCCTTCCTTGGTACCAGAAATAGCCTGGAATAAAAGCCTTGACCTTGTTCGTGCGTAGGTACCTCTTGAATAGCTTTCATGTTTATGAGATCTGTAATTTGCCTTTGTGCCTCTGCCCTTTGATTGTGTGGCAGGTTTGGCATGCCTCTCATTTTTGGAAGGGTGTGAAAATGGAATTTGTAGCCTCTGTTTATAATGTCCAGGATCCATTTGTACTTTGTGACAATATGCCAATTCTTTGAAAATAATGCCAGCTTTCCTCCTAAGGGTGCTGCCATTTGAGACTTGGTTGGCATGCAAAGGGGAAAGTCATTGGGTTTGCTTTCTGAAAGATTGCGAGTTATCCTCACCACCTCTTTGTGAAGGTGCTTGCCATTGTCTGCCTCTAAACGATCCTTGGGATTGTCCTCTGCCCCTCGGGCGCCTGTATCTGCCTCTTTGGGGTCTGTCTGTGGCAGGAAAGGATCAGTTTTTGGAAGGCCAATTTCTACTAAAACGTGGGGGTTGTACCTGTAGAAAATCTTTCACAGTTTGCATTGATTTAGCCTTTTCCTCCATTTTCCTTAATACCTCCTCAGCATTAGCACCAAATAATACATCCTTTTGAAGAGGGGCGTCTAGTAATTTAGCTTTGACATGATCAGGCAAGGCTTGTTCCTTGAGCCAGGCATGCCTACGTATGACTAATCCTGTAACAGCAGCTCTGCATGAGGCCTCTAGAGCATCAAAACCACATTGTAAGGTATGCTTGCCCACTTGTTCTGCACTATGCATCAAATCCTGCAACTCCTTTAAGTCTGGTTGTTCAGGTTGTGACATTTTACTTTTCAATTGTGATAACAAAAACTGTTGGTATTTTAGCATATGGAACTGACAGTTTAAGGCCCTCATGGTTAAGGTAGCCGAGGTATATACCTTTTTTCCCCACCTTTCTAAGGATCTGGAATCTCTCTCGGAAGGTAATGGATTTTTAGCAATGGAGGCCTTAACTCCCTTGGGGCCCTGTGAAATGGTTTCTGGATCAGCAGCATGGCTTTTGTATAGAAATTGGTGAGAGTCAGGAACCCTGTAGTACCTGTCAGGCTTAACTGGAGCTGGAGGTAGGGAGTCCGGGTTAAGGCAGGCCTCCGAGTAAACATCATCTAGGATGTCCAAGACAGGAGGTATAGCCAGAAGCCTGTGCTGAGGTAGCAAGAGAAATTCCCTAAGCCTTTTCTTTGAATCTGAATAATCTTGGCCTTCCCAGTGGAAGTGTTCCCTTAAGGTATGCAAAGCTTCCCCAAATGAGTAATCCTCAGGGGGGGATACAGAAGGGATGGACTCCTCTGCATCAGAGTCTTCAAAAGGGGAGTAAGAATGTTCCTGATCATCAGAGTGCTCAGAAATAATGGAGCCCTGATCAGAGGAGGGGGAATCTTCCTCCACTCTGGGCCTTTTGCCCGGTGGGGGCTGAGAACCTCTGATAAGAGTAATTAAGTCCTCAGCCATTTTAAGTATCTGTTTCTTAGGCATGGGGCCTGGAGATGGGCCCTGAGTAGCTGGTCTCAGAGTGCATGGTGGCTTTAGACTTAGTGAAAGCCTTGATGGAGGAAAGAGGAGGAAGGTCTGAAGACACCTTGAGTGGAGGTGGACCTGTCCACATTCTGAGTGTCAACGCCAAGAGTGGCTTCGGTATCTGTAGTCGGGGTGTGGGCCGAGGAGCCTGCGACCTCAGGCACAGGAGACACAGTCAAAGAAGTGTCATCGGTAGTCAGGGGCTGCGTAGGTGCCTCGCTGAGAACCGGACCACGTGTAGTCGGCTTTGGTGTGGTGTCGGTAGAGGCCGTGGACCTCGTGTGTCGGTCCTTGTCTTTTTAGACAAAACCGGAGTCGGAGTATCCGACGACATAGTATAGTTAAATGCTTTCCCAAAATAATGCTGGGCGAACTTCGCCCGACGCTTAATAGTGCGTCTGTTGAATGTAGCACAAAAGCGACAGACCGAGACGTCATGGTCTGGGCCTAAACAAGGTATACAGAGGGAATGGAAATCCTTATGCGGTATTTGCTTCCCACAAGAAATACAATTATTAACTTTGTCTGACATCGGTCTGAGGCAAGAAAAGTTTCCCCAACGGGGTACTTAGCTTTTAAGAAGACTTTGGTTCCAAATTTTCGTAATCTCAGGAGCTGGCCGACCGGCACTTGCGAACTGCTTCTGCTTCGGGCACCGTGCGGCAAGAAAGACTGGAGAAAATGGCGTTGGCTGGTTCCTTTATACCCCTGTCGCTCTGACGTCAGGGAAGAAGCGACGACGACCGACGCCAGACCTAGAGTTTGGAATTCGGCCGACCGAGGACCCGCCTGACGGCAGGAGAACCCATCTGTTATGACTGCAGCTGTATGCACGATGAACATCATGCAGGCATCCAGCACCTTACAGAACTTGTCAGGCTTCTCAGGGGCTAGAGGCTGGAAGTCTGATGCCAAAAGAGGTATCTAATAAAGCAGCCTGCACAGGAGGTACAGCATAAGATTTAGGAGAGTCCATTTTAACAACTCATAATCCATTTTATGGATGTTGAATACTTGGGAGCGATCCCACTTAAACTGTTCCATCATACACAGGTCTATGTCTCTAAAGGATAGCTCCACCAAAGGAGAATCTGCACCGTGACTCTTCTTCTGACCCATAGTCTAAAGGCGAGGTTACTGACAGGAGTATGCTAAAAGGTTACTGACAGGAGTATGCTAGACAGTCAGCACCACAGTCAAAATTCTCATCCAAGAACTCACAGTTCCTTGCCCTTCTAGCGGTAGGACCAAGGGGGTGCAGGAACCAAAACCCGTGAGGAGGCTTCAATGCCATCAAAGCATTAAAAAAGCCTTGAGTGAAGTCCTGCCATTCCCTTTGGGAACCCCTGGTAGCTGACACTACATAAGTAATTTTCTGTCATTTCTTCAAGGGGAAATCCACCCTGACAAAACATGGTGGTTCGGACCCCTGCATGGACTTGATCAAGGCAACCTGTACCTCTTCCCCAACAAGGATCGGAGGAATCCATTTCAGAACCTTGGAGATAATCAGCCATGGTAGCCCCTCAACATCCGCAGTGAATGTGTGCCAGGCCTCCAAGGACATGGGAGAAGCATGTTCCGTGCCAGCCTTTAAGAAGGTCGATGCACAAGAAACTGATAGCACTACTGGACTGTCCTGTGGGTTCTCATACACTTCAAGAGAGATGTTCGGTGGAGGCTGGACAGCAACAGGCTCAGGCCTAGATTTCTTGGCCTTCTTCTTGAGTGGCGGCTGTACCTCGGGGCGAGTAGATTCTGCCGAGGTACCTTGGGCCAAGAGCTTGAGATGATGGTTCTCAAGAAAAATGCAGAGGAAAGAGAGATGGCTACATAAAGTCTTAGATACAAAAGCCTGATGGATGGAACACTGCATGTGGTCTTGAGGTTCAGAGGAGTTTACTAGTCTACCAGCCCTAGAACCTTTACAAGCCTAGCCATGTTAATCCCAAGTATTCCCATTTGTTGTTTTTGGGTAGTTCACAGAATTAATTTATGAACAGAGTGGGTCTGTGATAAACACCGGCTATCCTTGTCCATGAGGAACATGGGTGCCACCCCGGGGGCGAATATGCAGTCTCCTATCTAATTATCTAGGTTGCGTTTGAATAGAGTCAGGAAGGAGCTCTGTTTTACGTGAAGAGGAAGTCTATTCCACAGAAGCGGCAGTCTCTGGGAGATGTATGCGCCTCTGCAGCATATTCTGTTAATGTCACAGGCTAGGTTGAGATCCCTAGAGTGAGTGACTCTTGTGCCATTTGACTTGATGTGCAGCATTTCCATTAGGGCAGGGTTGCAGATTTCCCTATAGGTTAGGCACAAGTTGCCTCTCAGCAGTCTACAAGATACAGAGTAAAATGACAGTGCTTTCAGCCTGTCCACGTAGATCATGGTTTGGAGCCCCTATATTTTCTTGGTGAGAAACCTCTGAGGTCTCTCCAGCTGTTGCAGGTGTCTGGTAAGGTACATGCAAAAGGGTGCATTATAATCTTACTGGTCTGATGAGGATCAAGTACAGTGGAGTTGCAACATCCATTGACTTGGACGTATGCCCTAGCTTATCAGGTGAACTATGTAGAAGGCTTTCCTTACCACTGTGGGAAATTGGCGCTCAAAGTTCAGATTGCTATCAACCCGAGTTCCCAAGTCTCACACCACTGGGTTGGAACTTGGGGAGTGCTGTCAATTCTGTAATTTGTAGGGAATTCCATTTTATCAAAAGAAATAACAATGCATTTTTTGTATTTAGTTTTAGACCATGGCTTTGGCACCAATCATTTGTTCATGTTAGCCTTTCTTGTAATATGTTGACATCACTGGGGACTCAATGATTGTTCTCAGTTTGCAATTAGCAGCAAACTTGGTCAGCCAGTGGCTGTGTACTTTGGCTTGGACTTCTGAGAAACAGATGCCAAACAGTAAGGGGCCCAGCACAGACCCCTGAGGTATATTCCACTTGTGATGGATCTATGTAGAGTCACCAGTTTTGACAGAGTGTGTTCTGTTGGTGAGCCAACTGGTTACCAATCTAGTAATGCAAGGGTTAATCCCTCAAAAGCCTTGGCAAGGTCAAGATAGGCTGTGTGCACTGTCTTGCCTTTGTCCATGGCTTTGGTGACATTTTCAAAGTCATCTACCAGGTTTAATAAGCATGATCTACCCTTAATGAAGCCAAACAGAGTTGGGTCCAGCATTGGAGGTCATTTATTTCCTTTTTGATAAGGTCCATGATAATTATTTCCATGGATTTGCAGATGAGGCTGGTTAGACTTATGGATCTGAAGGCTCCTAGGGTCAGTTGATGGCCCCCCTTTGAGCAGGGGAATTACTACTGCTGCTGTTCTACATTTTGCAGGAACATAGCCAGTTCTCAAGTTATGATTAAAGAGAACACCAAGTAGGTCCACTAGGTCTTGTTTTAGATTGTTTAGTAAACATGGGATATTAATCTTGTCCCACTGAGGCCATATTTTTGACCTTGGTGAGCACAGAGATGACCTGTTCTCTAGAGATATTAGGTAGAGGACTGGTGTCAGGTATGCTCTAGGATACAGTAGGTGGGGATACGGGGGGTGAAGTTTGCTCTGAATCTGTCAGCTAGCAGGTTGGCAATATCTTCTGGTGTAGTACGAGTAATCCCACCCTACAACCAGTTTGGCACATAGCTGGGCATTCCTTTTTAGACTTCGGACGTAATTAAAGAATGCCTTATGATTATCCTTGGCTAGGGATGCGATTTTAGTTTCGTAATTTGATTTAGAATACTTTACGAGACTTCTGATTTTCTTGTTTAGTCGTAGAACGGAATTCTTCCTCTGCAGAGTGATATCCCTCTTGCTTTTCGACAACAGTTTCTTCCTCGTTAAATAATCTGTTTATACCTGAAGTCCACCACGGTGGCTTGTTTTTATGGGAGGACCTGGTTTTGGTCCAGTCAGGTACAGCACAGTTTATGCAGTCATTTAAGTGTTTGTACAGAGCATTTGCATACACTTCTGCATAATGATCATTGATGTCTGTGACTGCAGATGGTATAAAGTTTTTTATACCATCGCTTAATAGGCTGTAGTTAGCTTTGGTAAAATTTTTTTTTTATAATTGGTCCTGTAAGGGTGGCAGTTCTAGTAGTTACTTCAAATGAGATTAATTTGTGGTCTGACCTAACCAGGGGGGCATCATGCATGGGGAAGTACAGCAACACCCCCTGCATGTTGGCGAGTAGTATGTCTAGAATATTAGAGCCCCTAGTGAGGGTGCAGACTATCTGTTCCAGAGCATTTGTGTTAAAAGTCCAGGAACCACTGGGTGAGCATGTTTTTGCTTGTGTATGTCCCACAGTCTATGGAAGGATAGTTGAAACGTCCCATGACTAAGGTGTTGGGCTGGATCATGGTGAGGTATCTATAGCTAGCAATGATGTGGTATGGTTCTTTCCCAACAGTTAACTGGACATGAAGGAGTTCAAGAGCATTACGCTGTTTGACCAGTCTTGAAGTGTATTTGGTTTTAATGAAGATGGATACACCTCCACCTTTGGTTCCTTCACACTCATTTAGAGGTCTGAACATGTGGAAGGCATCGTAGCCTTGCCAGGGTGCTCTCAGTGGTTTTGGACTATGTCTCGGTAACTGCACAGACGTCAGCATCCTTCAAGGTTAGGAGTGCTTCCAGGGTGTGCAGTTTTGTGCTTAAACTCCTAGCATTAAGCAACAAAAGCCTGAGTTTGTCTCGTTTAGATTTTGTTATGTGGAAAATCTATTGTTTTGACATTGCCTAAGAAAGGCACTATGGGGGAGGCAAGGGCCTTTGTCAGTATCCAAAAGTGAAGGGGGCAGGTGCAGACCATCTCTAGCAAAGCAGTGAGGTCTGTCTACCATATCCTCTGAGGCTGACAGATACTGGGATCCCACTTAACTGACACCAGAAGCTAAGTCAACTTTTGAAGTCAAGCCAATGACCAAGACATTTAACTTGTTTAGCCTTACGGGCTAATTTGCTGAGACACGTGTGTGTGTGTGTGTGTGTGTGTGTGTGTGTGTGTGTGTGTGTGTGTGTGTGTGTGTGTGTGTGTGTGTGTGTGTTGATATGTATACTGGTTTCTTTTTGCTTACTGGTGAGTGTGGGTGGTCTGCTTTTGGGAGGTCTATTTTTTTTTTTGGTAGGCTTCTAGTGAGTACCTTCACATATGTGGGTTTATGTGTCATGGCCCTATTTTGTGTGAGAGGTGACGTGTGTGTGTGCCGACAACCTGTTTGATGTCTAGTTTTGTATTTTACGCAAGAGATATGACTCCAGTACCACAGTGTATTTGCATCTATCACACAGGGTGTTAGTTTGCTTTAACAGTAAATGGTTGTCAATATACATGAAGCAATTGCTACGTTGCCTCATGATGCCCATATCAATCAAGCTGGCAGGAGAAATGATGGGAAAAGTACAGTTGTGTACATTTACCATAAATGTAGATGTTTGAGTGTATTCACTGTTGAAGTCATCACATTTGCATTATCTGCCTGCAGGTAGCCCTCAGCTGGCCTGAATATCAAAGTCTTGGATCTCTGCGTCGGATGCTGTCTCTTCTTCTATGACGTCAGGTCGTCAGGGGTATAAAGCATGCAGCTGACACCATTACATCAGTTTTTCTTGCCCCAGATGTCAGGTGCCCCATAATAGGAAGCAATTATATATTAGGTTACACCTCCAACAAAAAGCAAATACACCAGAAAGCTGAAATACACTAAACAAGAAGAAAGGCATAGCCAAGAGAAGTCAGGGGGCTGGAGGGAGGGTAAAGTACAGTTGTGTACACTTACCCTAAATGTAGAAGTTCAAGTGTATTCATCACATTTGGGTTATCAGCTTGCAGTAGCCCTCAGTCAGCCTGATTAACCAAGTCTTGGGTCCTGTGTCGGTTGCTGTCTCTTCTTCCATGACGTCAGGTCGCCAGGGGTATAAAACATGCAGCAGACACCACTACATCAGTTTTTCTTAACCCAGATGCCAGGTGAACCCTAATGGGAAGCAATTATATATATATATATATATATATATATATATATATATATATATATATATATATATATATATATATATATATATATATATATATATTTATATATATATACACATACACACACACACACACACATATATATATATATACATACACACAAGGTTATACCGCCAATAAAAAAGCAAATACACCAAAAAGCTTTTAAGCATAGTAAAGGAGAGTAGAGGTATAACCAAAAGAAGTCAGGGGGCTAGAGGAAGGGTAACCAGGACTGCAACAGTGCATACACTCGAACATCTACATTTATGGTAAGTGTACACAACTGTACTATGTTCTTCGTGTTTCACTGTTGCAGTCATCACATTTGGGTAGATTCCCAAAGCTATGGATGGGAGGAGGAATTTAGATAGCATTAGGACCAGCTATAAGGTCCTGCAAGACTGCAGTGGCAAAGCCAGCTCTGGATTTAGAAAAAAATTGGTAGATGGTAATGCTTCGTGAAAGTATGTACAGAATTCCAGGTAGCAGCTTCTAGGATGTGCCTGGTAGGGATGCCTCTGAGAAAGGCTGTAGAGGTAGATGCAGCCCTGGTTGAGTGAGGTCTGATCCCCTGTGGGATAGGTTTTCCATGGTGCTTATAGCAGAAATGAATGCAATGGCCTATCCATTTAGAAATGGTTTGCTTTGAAATAGCCTTCCCCTCTGCCCCTGCAGCAAATGCCACCGGCAGTTGTTCAGATTTCCTTTGAGGTTTAGTCCTGTCCACGTAGAATCTAAGTTGTCTGTGCACATCTAAGGAGTGCAGTATCCATTCCCCTTTATTCTGTGGATTAGGAAAAAAAGGTTGGCAAATGAATGGACTGATTAAGAGCCACACTGGATACCACCTTCGGCATGAAGGAGGGATTGGTTCTGAGGGGCACCCTGTCCGCATGAAAGAAGATGAAAGGCTCCACTGCCATAAGGGCCTGTAATTCAGATACCCTTTTTGCTGAAGTGATTCCTAAAAGTAAAGCTGTTTTCCAAGAAAATAATTTTAAATCTGCAGTAGCAGCTGGCTCGAAAGGATAAAGAGTGAGTTTCTCCAATACAAAGTTAAGATCCCAGGCAGAGTTGGAGCCTCCTGGGTAGTCTTAAATTTTTGGCCCCTCTGAGGAACTGCTTGAGCAGTGGATGAGAAAAGAGGGGAGGTTCTGTATTATAATCAGTTGAAATGGCTGAGGCGTGAATTTTTATGGAGGAGAAAGACAGGCCCTTGTGAAGCCACTCAGTTAAGTATTGTAAAATCTGAGGTAAACTGGGCACTGCTGTGCTCATCTCTTGAGATTGGTTGCAGGCACAGAATCTTTTCCATTTGTCAGTATAAGATTTTTTAGTACTAGGCCTCCTTGCATCTAAAATGATATCCATCACTGGTTTACTGAGGGGTGGCAAAGGGGAGATTAGGTAATCAGCCAGGCTGCTAGGTTCAGTGTTTGAAGCTGAGGGTGCAGAATCTGGTTCTCCTGCTGAAACAATAGGGTAGGAGTCTGAGGCAGGTGCCATGGGGCCAACGGTGACGCACTGCACAAGAGAGGGTACCAGTGTTGGCGTGGCCAGTCCGGTGCAATCAAAATTGTCCTTGGTTTGCCTTGTTTGATCTTTAGACGTACTGTGTAGAGCAGAGGTAGAGGAGGAAAGGCATAAACTGATAAGTTTTTCCAGCTGAAGGACAGAGCATCCACTTTCCAAGCTTGTTTGTGGGGAGTCCTTGTGTAAAAAATGTCTAATTAGTAGTTCTGGGGGGAGGCAAACAGGTCTATATCTGGGCTCCCCCATTTGTTTGTCAACATGTTGAAAATCCTTGGTTCCAGTTTCCACTCGTGTAGGTCCATGAGGTTTCTGCTTAGCTCGTCTGCCAGTGTATTTAGTTTTCCTGGCAGGAATTGAGCTTGTAGATGCACTTGGTAGCTCAGGGCTGTGTTCCACAATTCCATGGCTAGTCTGCAGGGGGGGGGGGGGGTAAGAATGTGCAACACGCTACTTGTTTATGTACCACATAACAGTGGTGTTGTCTGTCTTTACCATTAACTGTCCTGGAAAAATGTGGTCCTTGAAGGCTGTCAGAGCATTCTGTACAGCTAACATTTCTTTTTGGTTGATATGCAGGTGCATTTGACTTTGGTTCCATTTGCCCTGAATGCACTTCCCTGCCAGGTGAGCCCCCATGCAAAGTCTGATGCATCAGTTGTTAGGGTTTGGGCGGCAGGGGGTAGTGTGAATGGTAGTCCCTTGTTTTGGTGGCAGGCCTCTGCCCACCAAAGGAACTCTAGGCATAGGAAAAGTATGATAGGAATCATTACTTCTAGATCCTGAGAATATTGACACCAAAGGCTTTTTAGATACCACTGTAGTTTCCTCATATGCAGTCTTGCATATGGAATGAGAAGAATACAGGAGGCCATGAACCCCAAGGCTTGTAGTATTTGCCTTGCTGATAGCAGGGTTCTGGTGGCCACTTGTTTGAAGTAGGTTGTCAAATGAATTTGTTTCTCTGGCGTAAGGAAAGCCATCTGGGAAGTTGTATTCAAGCTTGTTCCCAGGAATATAATTTGTTGACAGGGTACCAGGTGTGATTTCTTTTCATTTACGGTGTACCCCAGACAAGTTAGCACCCTTTGAATAAAGGCCAGATGCTTCAAATCTATGTCCTGGCTTTCTGCCTGAATTAGACAATCATCCAAGTATGGGTATATTTGAATATTTCTTCGTCTGCAAAATGCAATGACTGGAGCTAGGCACTTTGAGAATACCCTGGGCGCAGCAGATAAGCCAAAGGGCAGTGCAGAGAACTGATGGTGCGTGTGGTCTGCTTTGAAGCGTAGGTATCTTCTACAAGATTCCCTGATTGAGATGTGCAGGTATGCTTCCTTTAAATCTAGTGTTGCCAACCAGGCGTCTTTGCCTAGCATAGGAAGCAATTGGTGAAGAGTCTGCATCTTGAATTTTGGAATCACCAAAAAGGTGTTTAAGGTAGACAGGTCCAGGATAGGACACCATGAATTGTCTTCTCTGGGTACCAGGAAAGTTTCTGAGTAGAAACCTTGTCCCTTTTCCTCTTCTGGTACCAACTGAATAGCCCCCATGCTTAAGAGAGAAGATACTTGCTTTTTGGGCCTCTGCCCACAGATTTGGGGGTAGATCTGGCCACCCGCTTGGTGTTGGCAACGTGTGGAAGTGAAATCTGCATCCCTGGGACACTATATTTAAAACCCACGTGTCCTGGGTAATGAGTTCCCAGTTCTTTGCATGAAGAGCAATATTTTCCCCCAAAGGGGCAGTCAGTTGAGAAGTGCTTGGCAGTTTTAACAAGAAGTCATTGAGACAGTTTACCAGGGGGAGTTTTATTACTCCCAGATTTGGAAGTGGGCCCCCCCCCCCCACTGCTTAGTCCTTTGCGTACGCTGGGAGTGAAGCCTGGAAGCTCTGCTGGCTCTGGGTTTGGAGTGAGAAGGTCTGGAAGAGGCAGGAAAGGACCAATTCTAGGAAGGCCAATATCTACTAAACATTGGAGGTTGTACTTGTAAAAAATCTTTAACAACTTGCATAGATTTAGCTTTTTCTTCCACTTTTTTTTTTAAGAACTTCTTCTGCCTTGTTGCCAAACAGACGGTCCTGGTTTAAGGGAGAATCCAGCAATTTCGCTTTAACATGATCTGGCAAGGATTGCTACTTAAGCCAAGCATGCCTTCTAAGTACAGACCCAGTTACAGCAGCCTTGCAAGATGCTTCTAGTGAATCAAAACCACACTGAAAAGTATGTTTGCCAACTTGTTCAGCTGAATGCAGTAAATCCTTATTTTCAACACAATCAGGAATCATCATTTTCTGTTTAAGCAATCCAATAATATGCTGCCGATACATTAACATATGAAACTGGCAGTTTAAGGCTCTAATGGCCAAAGTTGCACAAGTGTATACCTTCTTACCCCATCTATCCAATGCCCTGGAACCTCTATCAGAGGGGGTAGGATTTTTGACAGTAGTAGCTTTAATGCTTTTGGGTCCCTGTGAAATGGTCTCAAGATTCACAGTAAGATTTTTAAAAAGGAACTTGTGAGAGTTAGGGACCCTGAAATATCTATCAGGTTTTCTGGGAGCAGGAGAGGGGATAAGCTAGATTCCAAAAAGGTATCATCAACAATGTCTAGTACAGCAGGTATGGCTAAAGGCCTGTGCAGAGGCAGGAGTAAGAAATCCCTAAGCCTCTTTTTAGAATCAGAGAAATCCCGACTTTCCCAACGAAAATGCTCCCTGAGGGTATGCAAAATTTCACCAAAAGAAAAATTCTCTGGGAGGGGGGGGGGGATGCAGAGGGAATACAGTCCTCAGTATCAGAATCCTCATAGGTAGATAAACGTAAATCCTGGTCATCAGAGGAAATAGAAAATTCTAAATCCTGATCAGAAGTATCATAAGCAAACTCAGTCCTAGGTCTCAGAGGGGGAAGGTTGGCTTCCCCTGATTAAAATAATAAGATTCTTCAGCCATTATTTGTTTTTTAGACATAGAGGCCTGGCCATGCGGTCTGGGCATCAGTTTTCTAGGCATGGTTCGAGTTTTAGGCCTTGAAGAAGAAGATGGCGACGGTTTAATACCCAAATCAGCAGGCCTGAATACACCCTCGGAAGCTTGTGCCTGCACAGCGGCTCTGGACCCATTCAAGGTAGAGACATCCGCAGGTTCCACAGCTGAAGCATCTCGCGGCATACCGGACTCAGAATGGGTCTCAGTAGAGGCCTGTGAATCTGAAGTAGCGGGTATCAGGGGCTGCGAAAGCGCCTCACTGGCGACTGGCTTAGGAGAAGCATCGTCAGCAACTTTGGACCTCGGCAGTCTGTCTCTGTCTCTTTGCGTTTTTTTAGGAATGTCGGTAGTCGGATGGCTTACCAAAGACATATCTGGACAATTGATCCCAGCACCAAAATATTTAGAAGCGTAAATATACCGACGACGGATAGTTTGTGATTTAACTAGGGCACAAAACCGACAGCGAGGTACGTCGTGGTCAGGGCCTAGGAAGGGAATACAGTACGAATGAAAATCTTTATAAGGTATTTGCTTTCCACAAGTAATGCAATTACTTACTTTTACTGACATCGGTTTAGAGCAAGAAAAAGTTTCCCCAACGGGGTACTTAGCTTTTAGTTGAAGTCTTCGGTTCTGAAACTCGAAAACAAATATTTCAAGAGACGGCCGACCGGCACTCGCAAACTGCTTCTGCTTCGGGCACTGCACGGCAAGAAAGACTGATGTAATGGCGTCGGCTGCATGTTTTATACCCCGGACGACCTGACATCATGGAAGAAGAGACAGCAACTGACGCAGGACCCAAGACTTTGTTAATCAGGCCGACTGAGGGCTACTGCAAGCAGATAACCCAAATGTATTGATTGCAACAGTGAAACATGAACATCCAGGACTGCAACAGTGAATACACTCGAACATCTACATTTATGGTAAGTGTACACAGCTGTACGATGTTCTTCGTGTTTCACTGTTGCAGTCATTACATTTGGGTAGATTCTCAAAGCTAAGGAAGGGAGGAGGACGTTAGAGAGCATTAGGATCAGCAATTAAGTCCTGCAAGACTGCAGAGGCAAAAACCAGCTCTGGATTTAGAAAAAAATAGGCAAGTGGTAATGCTTGGTGAAGGTATGTACAGAGCTCCAGGTAGCAGCTTCTAGGATGTCCCTGGTAGGAACACCTCTGAGAAAGGCTGTAGAGGTAGATGCAGCCCTGGTGGAATATGACCTTATCCCCTGTGGGGTAGGTTTTCTATGCTGCTTATAGCAGAAATTAATGCAATGAGCTATCCACTTACAAATGGTTTGCTTTGAAATGGCCTTCCTCTCTGGCTCCTGCAGCAAAGGCAACTAGCAGCTGTTCAGTTTTTCTGAGAGGCTTAGTCCTGTCCAAATAAAATCTAAGTTGTCTGTGCACATCCAAAGAGTGCAGTATTCGTTCTCCTTTGTTCTGTGGATTAGGAAAAAAGGTAGGCAAATAAATGGACTGATTAAGGGCCACACTGGATACCACCTTGGGCATAAAGGAAGGATTGGTCCTGAGGGACACCCTGTCTGCATGGAAAATGATGAAGGGCTCCACTGCCATGAGGGCCTGTAATTCAGACACTCTTCTTACTGAAGTGATGGCTAGAAGGAAGGCTGTTTTCCAGGAAAGGAATTTCAACTCTGCAGTTGCAGCTGGCTCAAAAGGAGGTAAAGTGAGCTTTTCCAATACAAAGTTAAGGTCCCAGGCTGGTGTAGGGACTCTCATGGGTGGTCTTAAATTTTTGGCCCCTCTGAGGAATTGTTTCAGCTGGGGGTGAGAGAAGAGAGGTGGGCTCAGTATTACAATGTGCTGAAATGGCTAAGGCATGAATCTTAATTGATGAGAAGGAAAGGCCCTTGTGGAGCATCTCTGTTAAGTATTGAAGAATATGTGGTAAGCTGGGCACTGTTGTGCCCATCCCCCGAGTCTGGCTCCAGGAACAGTATCTTTTCCACTTTTCAGCATAGGATTTTCTAGTACTAGGCCTCCTTGCCTCCAGAATGACATCTAGCACCTGCTTACTGAGGGATGCTATTGGAGATCTCAAGGAATTAGCCAGGCTGCAAGGTTCAGGGTTTGAAGTTGGGGGTGCAGAATCTGGCCCTCCTGCTGGGACACCAAGGAAGGGGTCTGGGGCAGGTGGCATGGTTCCAGCAGTGACATACTGTGCAAGAGGGGCTACCAGTGCTGGCATGGCCAGTCTGGTGCAATCAGTATTGTCCTTGGGTTTGTCTTGTTTGATTTTAGCAAAACATTCGAGAGGAGAGGCAGAGGGGGAAAGGCATAAACTGAGAGGCTTTCCCAGGTGAAGGACAGGGCATCCACTTTTCAAGCTTGACTGTGGGAAGTCCTTGTGCAGAATTTGTCCAATTGGTAGCTCTGAAGGGAGGCAAACAGGTCTATCTCTGGGTTCCCCCATTTGTTTGACAAAATGTTGAATATCTTTGGTTCCAGTTTCCACTTGTGTGGGTCCGTGAGATTTCTGTTAAGGTCGTCTGCCAGTGAATTTAGCTTGCCTGGCAGGAATTGAGGTAGTATATGCACTTGGTAGCTCAAGGCTGTGTTCCACAGAGCCATGGCTAGTCTGCAGAGTGGATATGAGTGGGTTTCCCCCTGCTTATGTACCACATAACAGTGGTGTTGTCCGTCTTACCAATAATTGTCCTGGAAGAATGTGGTTCTTGAAGGCTGTCAGGGAATTCTGTACAGCTAACATTTCTTTTTGCTTGATATGCAGGTGCATCTGACTAGGGATCCATTTGCCCTGAATGCACTTCCCTGCCAAGTGAGCCCCCCATACATAGTCTGATGCGTCTGTTAGGGTTTGGGCGGCAGGGGGTAGAGTGAACGGGAGTCCTTTGTTGTGGTAGCAGGCCTCTGCCCACCAAAATAACTCCGTCTTTATACAAGGAATGATAAGAATCACTGATTCCAGGTCCTAAGAATGTTGACACCATAGGCTCTTCAGACACCATTGTAGTTTCCTCATATGCAGTCTTGCATATGGAATTAGTAGAATGCAAGAGGCCATGAACCCCAAGGCTTGCAGGATTTTCCTTGCAGATAGCTGGGTCTCTGTGGCCAGTAGTTTGAAGTAGGCTGTCAAATAAACTTGTGTCTCTGGTGTAAGGTAAGCCATCTGGGAAGTTGTGTTCAAGCTTGCTCCCAGGAATACAATTTGTTGGCAGGGTACTAGATGAGATTTCTTTTCATTTATGGTGTACCCCAGTAAGGTTAGAAGTTTCTTTACAAATGCCAGATGATTTAGTAGCATGCCCTGGCTTTCTGCCTGAGTTAGACAATCGTCCAGGTATGGGTATATTTGAATATTTCTTTGCCTGCAAAATGCAATGACTGGAGCTAGGCACTTTGTGAATACCCTGGGCACAGCAGATAAGCCAAACGGAAGTGCACAGAACTGATAGTGCATGTAGCCTGCTCTGAAGCATACATATTTACTGAAAGATTCCCTTACTGGAATGTGCAGGTAAGCTTCCTTTAAGTCTAGAGTTGCCAATCGGGCATCTTTGCCTAGCATAGGCAGCAGCTGGTGAAGTGTTAGCATTTTGAATTTTGGGATTACCAAAAAGGTGTTTAGAATAGAGAGGTCCAAGATAGGACACCAGAAGCTGTCTTTTCCGGATACCAGGAAAAGTCTTGAGTAAAATCCTTGTCCCCTTTCTTCTGTTGGGACAGGCTGAATAGCCCTGATGCTTAGAAGAGAGAGAACCTGCTGTTCAGCCTCTGCCCACTGACATGGGGGTAGGTCTGGCCAATTGTTTGGGGATGGTAAGGTGTGGAAGTGGAATCTGTATCCTTGGGGAAACTATATTTAAAACCCATTTGTCCTGGGTAATGAGTTACCAGTTTTTTGCATGCAGTGTGATCTTTCCCCCTAAGGGAGCAGGCAGTCGAGCAGGGCTTGGAAGGTTTAAGGTTAAGTCATTTTGACAGTTTTCCACAGGGGGGTGTCTTACTACTTACAACTTTGGAGGTGGGAGCCTCCCCATTGCTTAGACCTGTGAGTACCTTGAGACAGTAGCCTAGGTGGTCTGCTGTTCCTGGGTTTGGACTGAGAAGGACCAATTCTTAGAAGGCCAATGCCTACTAAATATGGGAGGCTGTACTTGCAAGAAATCTTTAACAGTTTGCATAGATTTAGCCTTTTCCTCCATCTTTTTGAAGACTTCTTCTGCTTTGTTGCCAAACAGGCAGTCTTGGTTTAAGGGAGCATCCAGTAATTTAGCTTTAACATGATCTGGCAAATTTTGCTCCTTAAGCCAAGCTTGCCTTCTAAGAACAGACCCAGTGACAGCAGCCCTGCAAGATGCTTCTAAAGAGTCAAAACCACATTGCAAATTATGTTTATCAACTTGTTCAGCAGAATTAATTAAATCCTGTAATGCTTTATTTTCAGCACAGTCAGGAATCAACATAATTTTCTGTTTAAGTAGTCCCATAATATGCTGCTGATACTTTAACATACGAAGCTGGCAGTTTAAGGCCCTAATGGCCAAAACAGCAGAAGTGTATACCTTCTTACCCAGTCTGTCCAAGGCCCTGGAATCTCTATCAGAGGGGGTATGGTTTTTGGCAGTAGTAGCCTTAATGCCTTTAGGTCCCTGGGAAATGGACTCTGGGTTCGCAGTAGGATTCTTGAAGAGGAACTTGTGAGAGTCAGGTACTCTAATACCTGTCAGATTTCCTGGGAGCTGGAGGTAAAGTGTCTGGGACCAGGCCAGATTCCAAGAAGGCATCATCTACAATGTCCAGAACAGGAGGGATATCTAAAGGCCTGTGTTGAGGGAGGAGTAAGAATTCCCTAAGCCTCTTTTTGGGGTCAGAGTATTCCTGGCTTTCCCAGAAGAAATGCTCCCCAAGAGTGTGCAAAGTTTCACCAAAAGAAAAATCTTCTGGAGGGGAAGCAGAGGGAATGGAGTCCTCTGCATCAGAATCCTCATAGGTAGATAAGAGCAAATCCTGGTAATCAGAAGAAACAGAAATTTCAGAATCCTGATCAGAAGAATCAGAAGGGAAATCAGTTCTAGGTCTCAGAGGGTGAAGGCTGGCTTCCCCTAATTAAAGTAATAAGGTCTACAGCCATTCTTATAATTTGTTTTTTAGGCATATGGGCCTGACCACGCGGTTTGGACGTCGGTTTTCTAGGCGTGGGTCGAGTTTTAAGGCTTGAAGAAGAAGATGGCGTCTGTTTGAAATGCAAGTCAGTAGGCCTGAATACACCCTCAGAAGCCAGTACCTGCACAGTGGCTCCGGACCCATCCAAGGTAGAGACATCCACAGGTTCCATAGTTGAAGAAGCATCTCACAGCATACCAGACTCCAAATGGGTATCAGTAGAGGCCTGCGAATCTGAAGTAGTGGGTATCAGGGGCTGTGAAAGCACCTCAGTGAGTACTGGTGAACTGGCGACTAGCTTAACGGAAGCATTGTCGGCAGCTTTGGACCTATACGGTCTGTCTCTGTCTTTATCATTATGTTTTTTCGGAATGTTGGTAGTAGGATGGCTTACCAAAGCCATTTCAGGACAGTTAAACAGAGTACCGAAATAATTTGATGCAAAAATGAACCGACGAAGAATAGTTCGAGGATTGAATAAGGCAGAAAACCGACAGCGAGGGATATTGTGGTCTGGGCCTAAGCAAGGAATGCAGTACGAATGAAAATCTTTGTGAGGTATTTGCTTTCCACAGGTAATACAATTGTTAACTTTTACTGACATCGGTTTAGAGCAAGGAAAAGGATTCCCAACGGGTACTTAGCTTTTTTGAAGACTTCGGTTCTGAAACTTGAAAATGAAAATTTTAGGAGTCGGCCAACCGGCACTTGCGAACTGCTTCTGCTTCATGCACCACTCAGCAAGAAAGACTGGCATAATGGCGTCGGCTGCATGCTTTATACCCCTGATGACCTGACGTCATGGAAGAAGAGACAGCATCTGATGCAGGGATCCAAAACTTTGATATTCAGGCTGGCTGAGGGTTACCTGCAGGCAGATAACCCAAATGTATTGACTGCAACAGTGAAACACGAAGAACATCTGCCCGTCCATTGTGGCAGGATTTTTCTGAAAGTAGTATCTGGGAAGGAAGTGGGCTAGCTGGACTAAGGACTTTGGCTTAACTAGTGTGCTAGTTTGACTTGGAGTAGCAAAGGTAGTGGGTGTATAGTAGGTTGTGGATGATAAGTGTGAGAATGCTACTTAGAGCGCAAATGAGTTGCCCTTTGCTCAGCATGGAAGCTTGGGGATTCTAATGGACGGTCTCTAGGGAAAAACGATGTTCCCAGGCATCTACATCTATACAGGACACTACTAAACCCTGTTGCGAGGTGTGCAGCAACGAGCAAATGCAAGGCTTACATGCAGGCGAATTTCAACAGTTTTTAACACAGCTACCAAGGGGAAAGGCCCAAACTGAGCCTTTTTTCAGCAATCCTCAACCCAAGACGGTTCCCTGAGCTACATGCTTCTGTCACAAGGGTGTAGGGAGGCCCTCTTAATGTAAGATGGCTGGTTTAAGAGCACAGTGATACAAAACCGTCTAGATTCAGCAGGTCTGAATCTAGCCCATGCTATACAAGGCAATGAAACACAATTTCAAAGTGCAGAATAAAAAGCAGTTATAAACAGCTAAAATCAAGCAGTATTTATTTTATTTATTTTACATTTGTTGACTGGGCTGGTCCAGCTGGAAATATGTCCATTTTCAGTGGAGACCCGGGGAGAAAAGCTCCACAAATTAGAACATAATAGGTCAAGACAAAGACATTAACAGTAGAATTTGGTACATAAGAAGTTTTAAAAAATATTAACAAGCCTAAGATTATATATTTTATATTTCAGTAGGGAAAGAAATATTTATCTAAGAATAGATGTACAAGACTAAGACATTTGCATTAGAAATGGTGCATTACAAATCTTTATAACATATTACAAGCCTAGGATTTTATATTATGTATTCTATTAGGGAAAGAAAACTTAATATAAGACTAAACTAGACACAACTGTTTGTTTATATTAATAGGTACTAAGGTCACACATAAACCTAAGAAAGGAAACACTAGAGATTAATGGCTAGAGAATAGAAGATCAACATACAAGGATGCATTTATAGTGCTCTTTATCACCAAAGTTGTGATCTTATATGAAGGTGGTTGATCATTCCACAGTATATACATATTTACATGAGAAAAAAATCCTAAGAAAGGTTAAGCTCACTAGTAATTAGTGAGTAAACACAGGATCATGATCACGAGAGACTAGGAATCATGGGAGTCTAGTTAATGGTCTGGTGCTTAGTCTGGGTTAACAGAGGGGCATAGCCAGTGTGATTTAAGGTAGGGTTTGAGCTTGCTTTTAAATAAGCTGGCAGAGGATATTGAGGTTAGCTGGCTTGGGAGGATGTTCCAGGCTTTACCTATTGTATTGGAGAACAAGGTGTCACCATCTGAATTGTTGGATTTTGATATTTGCACAAGTAGTTTATTAGAGGAGCATAAGGTCTTGAGAATGTTATAGGGGATGACTAGGGAAGTAAGTATGGGTGTATTTTGAGGTAAATACAGGATCTTATAGGCTACTATTAGTGGATTAAAAAGTATTAGATTTGGCAACGCTAACCGTCCTAGCTGATTCAGGTTGATACAGTGATGAATTCTATAGGAGGACCCAGCTGCAAATCTAGCAATATTGTTGGAGGAGGATGAAAGTTTACTCAGATTACTTCTACATATTTTGGTATAGATAGGGGAGGCATAGAGCAGGGTAGAGATAAGGTGGGTGCGAGCAATGGTAACCCTGGCTGGAGGTGTTAGAAAGGGTTTGATTCTATAGAGGGAACCTAGTTTCTTGTTTACTGTTTTTATGGTGTTATTAATGTGAGGTTCAAAAGACAAGTTATTATCTATTAGTACTCCGAGTAGTTTGATGGTTGGCTCAAGAGATACTATAGTTCCATTATTTGAAGTAATAGTAAAGTTAAGTGGAGAGGTTCTGCGGGTGGGGGTAAATAGTAGCATTTTCGTTTTTTTGGGGTTAAGGATAAGACGTCTTTGTAGGAGCCAGTTTTCAACTGTACTAAAGGTCTTTTGGGTTAGTGATTGAAGTTCTGATTGAGAAGTAGCAGAGCATATGAGTGTGGAGTCATCAGCGTACTGGATACAGTCAGCTTGTGGAATTACAGAATGGAGGTCATTTGTAAAGATGGAGAAGAGTAATGGACCCAATATAGATCCTTGCAGGACCCCTAGGGCAACTGGGAGGTGGGAAGATAAAGTATTTTCCCACAGTACAGCCTGTTGCCTATTACGTAGGTATGATTGGAACCACTGTATAGTATGGGTGTCCAGTCACAGGTTTTTGAGTGCGTCTACAAGCAGGTGGTAGTTAACCATGTCAAATGCTTTAGACAGGTCAATAAATAGGGCTGAGGATAGAGTATCATTATTATGATTACTGTTAATATGGTTAGTGAAGGATAAAAGAGCAGAGGTGGTGCTATGAAATGGTCTAAAGCCATGTTGACAGGGTGCTAATAAATTGTGATCAAGTAGGTAGGTTAACAGTTGTAGGTGAATACATTTTTCCATTATTTTTGCCAAAGGAGATAGAATAGCTATGGGCCTGCAATTGGACTGAATTCAATACAGTTAAGGTGCAGTGTTGGCTTAAAATATACTTATTTTTTACTTTTCTTCAGTGGATATCTTGGATTTCAGTGCAGATGCACTCCAGACCTCTGACTAAAGTTGCCAAACATTAAGCAATTCTGGTAAAATGAGTGCAAACTTATGCAAAAGCGAGGCAAAAAATCTGTGAATTTAAACAGTTTTTAATACAGCTACCAATGGGAAAGCCCCAAACTAAGCCTTTCTCCAACAATCCCAAATTCAGCTGGGCCCTGAGCTACACACTTCTGCTACAAAGGTGCAGGGAGGCACTCAATGTAAGATGGCTGGTTTAAGAGCACAGCGATATCAGTCTAGATTCATCAGGTCTGAATCTAGCCTATGCTATGTGATGCAAGGAAAAACAATTTCTAGATGGGTGGAAGTAGGGGAGAGTCACTTAAGGGTCAAAGTGAGAGTGTTTAGTAGTATGCTATTAGATGACCTGCAGTGGTATCACCCTCTGCACAAACTGGCTGCTCTACTAGCAGCTGTGAACAGTGGGACAACTATGGACAGCGTTTCATATAGATGGGAATTTTCCTCCCACGCTGACATTTTCCTTTCTTGGATGATATGTAACCCACTGAAAAATATAAGAAAAGGAAAAAGAAACCCCAATGGACTACTTAGCTTAAAGGCATAGGCTCAATATAACCAGCAAAGTGAAGAGCATTCAGACCAACATACAATAACAGCATTCAGACTGGTGGCAACAAAGTTCTGGATTGATAGTGTATGCACATCACCTTTATGCCAACTCTAGCACGAAAAGCATACATCTGACATACAATGCTCCCAGGTAATCAAGGCTTTGGTACACTGGCTGGACATTGGGTTATCCTTGGTAGGAGATACCAGAGGTGATGAATACTGCAACAGTGATATGGACGGACAAATATGTGTGTGTGTGTGTGTGTGTGTGTGTGTGTGTGTGTGTGTGTGTGTGTGTGTGTGTGTATATATATATATATATATATATATATATATATATATATATATACATACATACATACACACACACACACACATGCATTATTGTAGTCGGTAATCCTGATGTACAACTTCCTGAATGTCACATCCATGACAAATGTATTCCTTAACCCCCCCCCCCCCAAAATCTAACATTCTCAAACCTCATAACAATGAGCCAAACACCCCCTCCAAGCTCACATTGAACTGACTGCAATCAAACAAACAGGAAAATAAAAACACCTTAATACATCATCAGACACACTTTGTCTGAATAGTGACACTGTTAGATAAATGTTTTTTCAGAATGTAATATGTAGACTTGGGTTTGGGGGTGGGGCCAGGGGCTGGGGCAATACAAATAAATACGGATTGGGGGGGGGGGTCACACAGTAGATAAATGGAGGTGGAAAGAATCAAATGATGTACCTTGAGTACAAAAAACATCTCACTAACAGCTCATAGCCTTAATCCTCTGATACAGACAACTACAGCTTTTCTTTAGGCTTTGCTCTCCCATCACAACTGATACAGTTAGTACTAAAGTTCACTGGTCTCTCTGAAATATTCTGAGTTAGTAAAAGAGAAACAGCTATTGCTTCCTTTTGCATAGGCCACATGAGAAAAATAAACAAAAATTCTAGAACTTCGTCTGTCACAATGATAGCCATATCATATGCCTTACTATGGAACATGCATTCTGCTTACTTGTTTGCTCGTGATCCAAGCACAAACCTGGTTGCCTCTGTCAATCTGGATGGATCCCACTATAGAATTACATGAAAGAGAAGACAAGAATCACTACATCAAGCTCACAAACGTTTCAGCTTACAAAGTGGGGTTGGCATGATCTACATTCTACAATCATAACCATACTCAGCAGATCTGAACTTTATTCCTACAACCTACACCTGCAAAGTATATGAACTTATATAAATAATTTAACCTTTCTGCTGCTAGCAGATCTCCCATGAAACAAGGCTTTAGAAAACTGTGCATTAAAAAACATTACCAAATGAATTAGACCACTTTACTTACTGAACTGTAGACTTCTACACTAAATCAACAAAACCAGGGAAAGAGATGACAGGTCTTATCAGTTCAAACTCATATTTAGGGACATTTTGGGTGTCAACAGTTTGAACATACTTCCCACTGTCATGCACTATGGTCAAATCATTTTAGTTGGTTAAGCATTAGGAAGGGGCAAATTCTACCAGCTGAGTTGTTGTAACGTATCCTCTAACACCTGCCTAGATCAGCAGGGTGTTAAAAACATCTTGGAGCCTCAGTCTTCTTGCTTTCATCACTTACATAACACTGACACATTACAAAAGAACTATCCTGCATCATGAGACAAAAAAATCTTGCATTTTTCTGCACTTTCACCCACCATAAACATCATGCTATTATGATGAGATGGAAACAACATGTAGCAAGAATGCAAGTGTGTAATCCTTTTTTTAAACAATGCTAAACAGAAAGAAATAAAAGAAAACATTCATAAAACAAAATGCCCAATAACTTCTTATAAAATGGAACATGCCAGTTAAACAACAAAGTTTAATAAGAGACAGAAAGTACAGTTTCGTACCTACCATAAATGTAGATGTTCGAGTTCTAATACAGCTGCAGTAATCACATATGGGTTCTCTGCCGTCAGGCGGTCCCTCGGTCGGCCGAATTCCAAAGTCTTGGTCCGGCGTCGGTTGTTGTCGCTTTCTTTCCTGACGTCAGTGCGACAGGGGTATATAAGACACAGCCGACGCCATATTCTTCAGTCTTTTCTTGCCCCAGATGTCAGGTGCCCCCAGAAGGAAGGCAATACATAAATCATATATAAAAATATATTCAAGCAATGCAATGTAATCAAAAAACAGTAGTTGCAAGCAAATACACCATAGGAGGATAACCCAATTAGGTTGTAAGAGGAGGTGTTAGCCACTAGTCCTTTACCGAGAGGGGAAGGAGGGAGGGAAACCTGTACTGCAGCTGTATTAGCACTCGAACATCTACATTTATGGTAAGTCCAAAACTGTACTATGTTCATCGTGCATACAGCTGCAGTTATCACATATGGGTAGAATCCCAAAGCTACGCACAGGGTGGTAGGCACTAGGTGGAACTGGGATGAGCCAGAATGCCCTGCAATACAGCAGTGTCAAAGCCAGCTCTAGTTTTGGAATATAAAGGCAGGTGGTAGTGTTTTGTGAAGGTATGCACAGAACTCCAAGTGGCTGCCTCCAAAATATCTTTGGTAGGCACTCCTCTGAGGAAGGCTGTAGAAGTAGCTGTGGCCCTGGTGGAGTGGGATCTGATGCCTGTAGGGACAGATTTCCCATGATAGGAGTAACAAAATCGTATGCAGTGGCCTATCCATTTTGAAATTGTCTTTTTGGTAACAGGCTTCCCTTGAGCTCCTACAGCATAGGACACAAAAAGCTGTTCTGATTTCCTGAAAGGCTTTGTTCTGTCCAAATAATAACATAGCTGCCTATGGATGTCTAAGGAATGTAGCAGCCTTTCCCCTTTGTTTTGAGGATTGGGGTAAAAGATAGGTAAGTGCATGGCTTGATTCAAAGCTACCCTGGATACCACTTTAGGCATAAATGACGGATTGGTTTGAAGGGAAACCCTGTCCTGATGGAAGATGAGAAAGGGCTGCACAGCCATGAGGGCTTGTATCTCCGAAACCCTACGAGCTGAGGTAATGGCCAGAAGGAAAGCTGTTTTCCAGGACAAATATTGCAAATCTGTTGAGGCAGCTGGTTCAAAGGGAGGCAATGTTAATTTTTCTAGAATGTAATTAAGATCCCAGGCTGGCACTGGTTGTTTCCTTGGTGGTCTTGTATTCTTAGCCCCTCTGAGGAACTGTCTTAACAGTGAGTGAGAGAATAACGGTGGATCCGTGTTGAATTCTGCAGAAATGGCTGAGGCATGGATTTTTATGGAGGAAAATGAAAGTCCACTGTTCAGCAGCTCAGCTAGATACTGTAATACCTGAGGCAAATTTAGTTTTCTAGGATCCTGGCCTTTTTTCTCATTCCAGGAGCAAAACCGTTTCCATTTTGCGGAGTAGGCCTTTCTAGTTGATGGCCTTCTGGCCTCCAGAATGACGTCCTGCACCTCTTTGGGGAGTAGGATCTGTTGTGGTGTTAAGGAATTTTCCATGCAGCGAGATTGAGTGTTTTCAGTTGACTGTGAAGAGTTTTGTAGCTGTGCTGAGTCAGCAGAAGAGGCATTAGTGGTAGAAACCAGGGAGGAGTACGTGTTAGGCTCCTCAGGAGTGGGTATCAGTGCTGTCGTGGCCAGTCTGGAGCAATCAGTATCATCTTCGGTCTGTCTGCTCTTGCTTTCAAGAGCACCTTGGGCAGAAGAGGCAGAGGTGGGAAAGCGTACATTGTCCATGCTGTCCAACTGAATGAAAGGGCGTCCACTCTCCAGGCCTTTGGATGGATGGTCCTTGAACAAAACTTTTCCAATTGATGATTCCTGTGGGAGGCAAAGAGATCTATGTCTGGCCTTCCCCACGCTTGGATTATCTGTGTAAACATCTGAGGATGCAACTTCCATTCGTGCGGATCTGTCATATTTCTGCTTAGACTGTCTGCCAGCGTGTTTTCCAAACCTGGTAAGTACTGTGCTTGAAGTTCGTTTGCCATTCCAGAGCCAAGTTCCAAAGTGTCATGGCTAGTCTGCACAGGGGGTATGAATGTGTTCCTCCTTGTTTGTTTATGTACCACATTACTGTGGTGTTGTCAGTTCTTATCAATAATTGTCCTGGATGCAGGAGGTCCTTGAATGCTGTAATTGCATTTATCACTGCTAGCATTTCTTTTTGGTTGATGTGAAGGTGCTTTTCCTTTTGGGACCATTTGCCCTGAATGCACCTGTCTGTCATGTGCGGCCCCCAGGCGTAATCTGAAGCGTCTGTTGTGATGACTTGATTTGCTTGAGGCTTGCAGAATGGGAGACTGTGTTTGTTTGACATGCTTGGGCCCACCATAGAAATTCCTTTTGCAAACATGGAATTATTGGTATTATTGTTTCCAAATTGTGGCTGTGCTGAGACCATAGGTTTTTTAGGTACCATTGAAGTTTTCTCATATGCAACTTTGCACATGGGATTAAAAGAATGCAAGATGCCATGAAGCCCAGAGCCTGCAGGATTTTCCTTGCAGTAAGCCTGGTACAATTTGCTAGTATTTTGAAGTACTGAGTTAGTTGCCCCTGTTTTTCTGGCGTAAGGTAGGCCATCTGGGTGTTTGTGTCCAAGTTGGCACCCAGGAAAGTTATTTTCTGAGATGGTGTTAGCCTGGATTTCTCTTTGTTGATTGTGTATCCCAGAGAATTCAGTAACCGTATTGCATAAGCCATATGTTCCAGAAGTTTGTGCTTGCTGTCCGCTTGGATCAGGCAGTCGTCCAAATAAGGGTAAATCTGTATCCCTTGAAGTCTGCAGTAGGCGATTACTGATGCCAGGCATTTCATGAATACTCTGGGCGCAGTAGATAAGCCAAAGGGCAATGCAAAGAATTGATAGTGGATTGAACCTGCAAGAAATCTGAGGTATCTTCTGCAGCTTTGTCTGATTAGGACATGCAGGTATGCCTCCTTGAGGTCCATTGTTACCAGCCAAAACCCCTTGCCCAGCATGGGAAGAAGCTGCTGTAATGTGAGCATCTTGAATTTTGGTACAAGTAGAAATGTATTTAGGAAAGTCCAAAATGGGTCTCCAGTCGGTTCCTTTCCTTGGTACCAGAAATAGTCTGGAATAAAAACCTTGACCTTGTTCATGAGTAGGTACCTCTTGAATAGCTTTCATGTCCATGAGTTTTGAAATTTGTATTTGTGCCTCTGCCCTTTGATTGTGTGGCAGGTTTGGCATGCCTCTCATTTTTGGAAGAGTGTGAAAATGAAATCTGTAGCCTCTGTTTATAATGTCCAGGATCCATTTGTCTGTTGTGATAATATGCCAATTTCTTGTAAATAATGCCAGCTTTCCTCCCAAGGGAGCTGCCAGCTGAGACTTGCTTGGCATGAAAAGGAGAAAGTCATTGGGTTTGTTTTCTGTATTGTTGTGCACTGTCTTTGCCACCTCTTGGTGCTGGAGTTTGCCATTGTCTGCCTCTATATGATCCTTGAGATTGTCCTCTGCCCCTTGTGCATCTGTATCTACCTCTTTGGGGCTTGTCCGTGGCTGGAAAGGACCAGTTTTTAGAAGGCCAATTTCTGCTAAAACGAGGTGGTTGTACCTGTAGAAAAGCCTTGACAGTTTGCATAGATTTAGCTTTTTCTTCCATTTTACGTAGTATCTCCTCAGCATTAGTACCAAATAGTACATCCTTTTGTAAAGGAGCATCTAGTAGTTTAGCTTTAACATGATCAGGCAAGCTTTGTTCCCTAAGCCAAGCATGTCTACGTATGACTGATCCTGTAACAGTAGCTCTACTTGAGGCCTCTAAGGCATCATAGCCACATTGTAAGGTGTGTTTACCCACTTGTTCTGCATTATGCATCATATCCTGCAATTCCTTCAAATCTGGTTGTTCAGGTTGAGACATTTTATTTCTTAATTGAGATAACAGAAACTGCTGGTATTTAAGCATATGGAACTGACAATTTAAGGCCCTCATGGCTAGGGTGGCCGAGGTGTATACCTTTTTCTCCCACCTTTCTAAGGATCTAGATTCTCTTTCGGAAGGTAGTGGATTCTTGGCAGTAGAGGCCTTCATTCCCTTGGGGCCTTGAGAAATGGTTTCAGGGTCAGCATTATGGCTTTTGAAAAGAAATTGGTGAGAGTTAGGAACTCTGTAGTACCTATCAGGTTTGACTGGAGCAGGAGGAAGGGAATCCGGACTAAGACAAGCCTCCGAGTAAACATCATCAAGTATGTCCAAGACAGGATGTATAGCCAGCGGTCTGTGTTGAGGTAACAAAAGAAATTCCCTAAGCCTTTTCTTGGAATCAGAACAGTCTTGGCCTTCCCAATGGAAGTGCTCCCTCAAGGTGTGCAAGGTTTCCCCAAAAGAGAAATCCTCTGGGGGAGATACAGAAGGAATGGACTGTTCTGCATCCGAATCTTCATAAGGGAAGTACGAGTGCTCCTCTACATCAGAATGTTCTGAGAAAATGGAGCCCTGTTCAGAAGAGGGAGAATCTTCCTCCACTCTGGGTCTCTTGTCTGGAGGGGGTTGGGAACCCCTGATAAGGGTAATCAAATCCTCAGCCATTTTAAGCATCTGCTTTTTAGGCATGGGGCCTGGAGATGGGCCCTGAGCAACAGGCCTCTTGGGATGCATGGCTGATTAGGACTTAGTAAAGGCCTTAATAGAAAAGGAAGATGAGGGCCTAAAGACACCCTGGGTGGAAGTGGATCTGTCCACATTAGGAGACTCAACACTCACAGTGGCCTTGGTGGTTGTAGTCTGAGTAAGGGCCAAGGCACCTGCAGTCTCGGACACCGCCAAAGAAGTGTCGTCGGTAGTCAGGGACTGCAAAGGTGTCTCGCTGAGAACCGGACCACGTGCAGTCGGTTTTGGCGTGGTGTCGGAGACCGTGGACCTCGCGCGTCAGTCCTTGTCCTTGCGTTTTTTGGACAAAACGGTAGTCGGAGTCTCCGACGACATTTTATAATCAAAGGCTTTACCAAAATAATGTTGGGCGAACTCCACCCGACGCTTAATAGTGTGTTTATTGAAAGTAGCACAAAAGCGACAGCCCGAGACGTCGTGGTCTGGGCCTAAACAACGTATGCAGAGGGAATGGAAATCCTTATGCGGTATTTGCTTCCCACAAGAAATACAATTGTTAACTTTGTCTGACATCGGTCTGAGGCAAGAAAAGTTTCCCCAACGGGGTACTTAGCTTTAAAGAAGACTTCGGTTTCCAATTTTTCGTAAATTCAGGAGCTGGCCGACCGGCACTTGCGAACTGCTTCTGCTTCGGGCACCGCGCGGCAAAAAAGACTGAAGAATATGGCGTCGGCTGTGTCTTATATACCCCTGTCGCACTGACGTCAGGAAAGAAAGCAACAACAACCGACGCCGGACCAAGACTTTGGAATTCGGCCGACCGAGGGACCGCCTGACGGCAGAGAACCCATATGTGATTACTGCAGCTGTATGCACGATGAACATCATGCCTTGTTCTACATCTAGAAGATGACAGGCACTTGGGAAATGTCGCTCATCTTGTGTATTCAAATAAGACAATGAGGCTTGGGTGTTCATTTAAATAATGTATTACAAACAAACACATCAGGATGGATGGCAGGAACATTAAATTTAAATGAACTGACTGATTGCTACACACATACATGCTTACACTTCGGCTGCTCGTCAAAATGACACTCTTGCTTGCACATGCCCAGTACTTATATGCATGTGCCCATAGACTGGAATGCTTCTTAAAGGTACAACAGACACTGATCTACATCCTCCCTCTGACTATTCTGTCTTGCAATGAAAACAACAACTGAATAGGCATGCAAACTATACAGACAACAAACAATAACAATCATGTCCAGGTTGCCGTGCATCTAGGATTAGGCCTTCTGATACAACCTGACCTCGTAATATAATAATTACAACTGGGTTTAGCAACATGGACAGTTACTGGGGAATGTTCTACTTCAGGATTTTCAGGGATACTTTCAGGAACAGGGACTGATGATGAAATTTTCTCTGGAACAGGAATGTTGGACAAATTACTCTTGAGAATTAGAGTCTCCATTACAGGCAAGATGCTGTAACATTGGCTCAGACACTGGTAATAAATGTTTCTGATTCCGCCTAAATTTTATCCCTTGTGATTCCACGATGTACAATTGTTAGGAAAATGCATAATAGCAATGTGCATGCTTAGTACATTAAAGGCCTAAAAGGGTTAATATATTTATTCTGTTCATACTGCATGAATCTGCACAGCTATTAGAAACTTAATAAAAGACACTTTTATTCTGCTTATGCAATGAAAATATGTGCAGCTACCAGAAACTTAATAAGAGACATTCTATTTCTGCTTATGCCATGAGAAAATGTGCAGCTGCTAGAAGTCTTGATAAAGAAAACAATAGATGTTTGAAAGCTTAAACCATAGTCAGCACTACTTGTACCAAAGCTAGAAATGTATCTTGAAGCTAGACAAAATGTATTGCATGTATTAGAACTGTACAATGGAAGAATTGAAAAGACAAGGTGGGCTAAAATAAGCCCAAGGCCAGGTTGTTTTTTCTCAAATGTTTTTGCAAGACAGCAATAATCTGACCATGTCAGCAATAAGCCTGGTAACATTTTCTGTGTAACATACAGAAAGTTGTGTTCAACTAGGTCAGCAGTAGATTAGTAACATTTTATGTGTGACATGAAGAGAATTGTATAACATACTGACCACCAGAAAGTCAGACAAACCTTGTACCTACATGCTTTGTCTCCTTGCTGCAAGTAATAAAGGGTGCCTTGCTTAAACCTAACGTGTATTGATCTTTGAAGTTTTTCCTTTTACAGACTGGTCCTTCGGACCGGAATCCTCTCTTCGCCTCGGATCAGACGGCCAGGTGGCTGAAACCGTACAGGGAAGAAACCAAATCGGTTCTTCTTATATGGAAAGTTCTCCGACTGAACTGTCGTCAAAAGAGGCCAGCCACTTTCTGATCTGTGACTGAAGGACGGGTCTCCGCGAATCGGTGATCAATCACGTGGGCTCAGGTAAGATGAATCTACTTTTTTCTGTTTTAGATCAGGGACTAGATGTGTATTGTTTTTTATCAGATGTATTTTTCTTACAGTCAGAGATAAAAAAAAAAAAAAAAAAAAAAAAAAAAAATAAAAAAAGAGTACTGTCTTGTCATAGATCAGGAGAAACAGAATAAGTAGGCAGTCATTCTGAAGAGACTATAACAAAATCCGTGGTACACGTTAAAATGAACAGAAGTTATGTAACAATCAAAGGTAAATTAAAATGGGTAATAACTGCACAAAAACACCCCAGAACCCGCCGTTAACGGAAGACGCAAAATATATGCAGTCGCAGCACGCTGATAATATTAGATATTTTTCAAAATGGGTTAATAAATATGAATTCAACGGAAAATTAGAAAAATCCTCGCTTATCAAACTTATCAAAGAACTCAAAAATTATTACAAGGGTCAGGTAAAAAAGCAACGGCGGTTAGGAATTCCCCAGGCACACAGGTGGCTGGAGGAAGTAAACCGTAGGGAACAAAGATCCAAAAGCAATGTTTTTAGATAAGGAGGATAATAACTTAGTAATAGCATCAGCACCTCCGCCTCCCTTACCAGAATATGAAGCGAGTGAACAGGTTAGTCCACCCCCACTATATCCTGTGGTCACTGAAGATATCTCTAACTAAAATCAGAGATCCCATCGGGACCAGGTCCCGAACAAAGGCAAGTAATTCAGAAGAAGGTATTGAGTTATGGCAAATGGTTAAGAATTTGCAATCTATAGGAGAAGAAGAAGAAATATGCCCGCTTATAGAAGTACCTAATCCTCAGGCAGGTCAGGACAATCAGGACCCAACTATCTTAGTATATAGACCTTGGATTCCGGAAGATATCCGGAAAGCCACTGTGGGAGGAATGAGGTTAAGTTATAACTTAAACGGAAAAGAAGTAGAAAAAGTAGTTGGACAAATTGTAGGGCCAGATTGGTACATGATCTGTGGCAACTGGAATCCTCATGATGCTGCACAAAGACCCCTCCCACATATCAGCGCAGAATTAGACACAAGAGTAAAAGGTCTTCCAGACCGCTCTCTGAAAAATGGAAACCTAGGGCAGAGTGGACTTGCATTAATCAATACATCCAACAAGAAGGTGAAACAATTGACCGGTACTATGCCAGATTGTTAGAATGTTTTAATAACCACTGTGGAATGCAGGTTCCTGAAGATCAAACGCAAGATTCCCCATATGAACAGCAGTTAAAAAAATGCATTTTTAAAAGGCAGCAGTGCACCTATAAGCAGTTTTACTATGAAACACATGGTAGACCATCGTACCAGCAGGTTACAATCATTACTTGAATATGCTAGACATGCCGAAAGGCATTTTAATAGCAAAAAAAAAAAGAAAGCAGAAGTATTTTCTGTAGAAGACGGAGCAGAAGTTTATGTAGTACAGTCTGGGAAAAAGGGCAAGAAAACCGCACAGGGAAACAAGCAGTCTGATCAACGATCAGAGGACTTTGAAGGGCGTAAGAAAAGGGGAGAATGTTTTAAATGTGGTAAAAAAGGACATTTGGTAAGGGATTGCAGGAAAAATAAGAAGGCAACAATGGAAGACAAGGAGGATGAGGACTGACTATATGATAGTCAAGAATCACTAGAAGGGGCTAGTAAAGAAAGGACAAATGAGAATGAGAAAGAGGGAGTAGAGGAAGTGCAGGAAGTTAGTGACAATGAAGAAAACGAAATATTAGACCTAGCTTTATTGAGCTTGGAGCTCTATTTAGCAGACACAAAACCAGAAGTTAAACTCTTGGTAGAAGGAAGGGAGGTCAAAATTGTGTGTGATTCAGGGGCATCACGGACCCTGATACACCCCTCCAAACTACCAGAAAACATAGAGTCACCTGATTATATACTGGTCAAAGCAGCTAATGGACAGCTGTATTGGGAGCCTCTCTCCCATAACATTGCAATAACTGATCCAGTTTCAGGATTAACACAGAAAAGCAAAATTGTAGTTTCTGCAAAATGCCCAGTAAATCTCTTGGGCAGAGACCTCATGCAGATATTTGGTAGAGCAGTAGTCCCAACCATGCAGGGTATGGAAGCACAGCGACAAAATAATACCTTTGTGGTGCAATCGGAGGGTGAAATGTTTTACTGGTACAGCCAGGACTTGGTTACGACTGGTCCAGGGACTGTGACTGAGGAACTAATGAACGTAGCCATCAGTAAGTTTCCCTCCCTTGACATTGACAAGCAACATCTGTTGCACTGTACCCTGTATTTCTGTAACACACCAGGACCTGATAAGGAATACGAGAAAGAATTATTTAAGAATCATACAAATAGATTGATGCTGCGTAACCTGTACTGGGACACAGAAGGGAACAGTGTAGCCAGCTGTTAACTGCCCCAGGAGTTTTTTGCACTTTATAAATCTAATCGATTACCACGTTAGCTTAACTAAAAACAAGAATATAAAATGGGCAGACCTAGGAGAAAAAGCCACGAGATGGGAGAAACAGACAGAACTAGAACTGTCAGGACAGGAGATACAAGTACAAAAATTGAATTGGATAACTCAGACCAACCCAGCTGTGCACTTGCAATCTAGCAAAGACAGCTGATGGACACTCCTATTAAAGGAGCAAGAAAACGCCTTGCGAGATATATCAGAGACTCCCTGGTCAACAGGGAAATCAGATGTAGGACTCATTCGTACAGCGGGGCCAGTTACGATCACGCCAAAGTCAGCATTCAGACCACAAAAAAGACAGTATCCCTTAAGAAAAGATGCAGAGGCAGGGATAAAGCCTATTATAGCATCCTTACTTAAAGGAGGGACACTAGTAGAATCTCCCGATTCACCATGTAACACACCCTTATTTCCAGTTAAAAAAGCCAATGGAGAATGGCGTATGGTCCAGGATTTACAAGCTGTAAATGACGCGGTAATACCAAGGGAACCCATAGTGCCAGATCCACACACCCTGTTGAATGACTTAAAACTTCAACAAAAGTATTTTTCTGTGGTAGACATTAGCAACGCATTCTTTTCGATACCGATACACCCTGATAGCCAGTATTGGTTTGCATTTACATTTCAGGGAAAAAGATATACATATACAGGCCTACTACAGGGATATTGTAAAAGTCCAATGATATTCTCACAAGAAATGGCAAGCAACTTGGCAGGATTCAACCCACCAAGAGGTAGCCAGGTTTTACTTTATGTTGATGATATTCTGCTGGCAGCCCAGCAGGATTGTAAGGAAGATACCATAGCACTTCTACGATTTTTAGCTGCTGAGGGACATAAGGTAAACAAAGACAAACTGCAGCTCTGGAAAAAACAGGTTAAATACCTAGGATATGTAATATCCAAGGAAGGTAGAACGTTAGATGAGGACAGAAAAGTAGCAATTTTACAAGCACCAAAACCCACTACCATGAAGGAAATTATGTCCTTCCTGGGTACAACTAATTTTGCCGAAGCTGGATTCCAAACTATGCTTTGGAATCTGCACCCTTAACTGACCTTATATATAAGATGCCTATGGCAGCGCAGGATTTGTTACAATGGACACCAGAGGCAGAGTCTGCCTTTTGTAAACTAAAGCAGTTAATAGCGTCCTCACTAGTTCTGGGATTGTCAAACTATCATAAACGTTTTTTCCAGACTGTAGATTGCAAGCAGGGTTACACAACATCAGTATTAACACAACAGCATGGGGATAAGCAACGCCCCATCGCTTACTATTCATCACAACTGGACCCAGTGGCACAATCCTTACCCCACTGTGTACAAGCAGTAGCTGCAGCTGCAATGGCAGTACAGGCTTCAGCCTCAGTAGTTTTGTTCCACCCTCTCACTTTGAGAGTGCCCCATGCAGTCGCGATCATTTTACTGCAAGAAAAAGTGGCATATATCTCCCCTGCTAGTCATCTTTCCTGCATGACTATATTGTTGAGCCAACCTCATATGACAATTGAATGATGTACAACTTTGAACCCTTCTACGCTGCTCCCAACCCTTGCAGATGGCACACCCCACCGCTGCCTGCAGGTAATTGAGCAAAAGATCCTACCTAGAAAATATCTCACGGACGTCCCCTTGGATAATGCCGAGGTGACACATTACGTGGATGGCTCGTGCAAAAGGGGTCCTGCAAGAAAAAACCTAGTAGGATATGCAGTAGTCTCTGATATTGAGATTGTAGAAGCAAAATCTTTACCACACTATTTATCTGCACAGACAGCAGAACTGATTGCCCTGACACAGGCATGTACCCTAGCAAAGGATAAATGTGTAAACATTTTTACTGACAGCCAGTATGCTTTTTACACTGTACATGTGTTTGCACAACAGTGGAAAAACTGGGGAATGATAACATCTACTGGTAAATCTATAAATCAAGCACAAGCACAGTTTATTTTAGATCTTTTAGAATCTATTCAGTTACCTCAGAAAGTGGCCATTTGCAAATGTGCAGCTCACACCAAGCAACAGGATAGGATTTCAAAAGGTAATGCAAGAGCTGATACAGCTGCAAAACAAGTGGCCACAGAAGTATTTCTTTTAAATAAGGAATTGCAACCATCTGAAACTTTAGATCTAGACATGTTAAAAACAATGCAGACACTCACTACGCAAGCTGAAAAACAGCGATAGATAAAACGAGAAGCGATCCTCGAAAAGGGGCTGTACATCTCTAAAGAAGGAAAACCAATACTACCCTCTAATTTGTTTCGCTATGCAGCATTGTTGAGCCATGGGCAGTGCCATGTGTCAACAGGGGGGATGGTACAGCTGGTGAACCAAGTGTTCACAACGTACGGATTTACAAACTAAAATTTTTTAATGTGTCAGATTTGTAACAAACATTATGCACAGGGGGCGATAAAGCCCAAGCAAGGGAGTTTCCCCACACCACCATATCCGTTTCACACTATCTGTATGGATTTCATAGAATTGAACAAATGTGAAAATAAAAAGTTTTGTCTTGTCATTATAGATATGTTTTCCAGGTGGGTGGAAGCCTTTCCAACCAAAAATCCGGATGTAGCTACAGTGGCAAAAGTACTTGTCAAGGAAATTATTCCTAGGGTTGGCATTCCGGAAAGAATCTACAGTGACAATGGTACACATTTTGTAAATCAAACCATACAGCAGTTAAGTAAGCATTTTGGTATTTCTTTAAAAATCATTGTGCATACCATCCACAGTCTGCAGGGCTGGTTGAAAGGCATAATGGTATACTAAAAAGCAAATTGAGAAAATTAATAGCCGAGACAGGAAAAACTTGGTTGTACTGTTTACCCCTGGCACTGCTGAGCATGAGAACTGTCCCTACAGCAAAAGGATGGACTCCTTTTGAAAAACTGTTTGGAAGAGCTTATTATACACCCCAGTGGAAACTTCTCGTGTCATCAGACCAGGAAGCTGATTTTACACTAGCTGAATATATGAAAAAGTTGTTGAGTTCTAAACATCTGTTGCAGTCAAATTCTGTTTCAGATAAAAAACAAACCGAAACATCGGAAGTGGCAGTGACGCCAGGAGACTGGGTATGGATTAAAATCATAAAGCGAAAGAACTGGGCATCACCAAGGTGGGAAGGTCCCTACCAGGTGCTTCTTTTGACACCTACTGCAGTCAAAATAGCAGATCGAGCTTCGTGGATACACCTAACGCACTGCAAGCTAGTAAAGAACTTTGAATTGGACAAAAATCTTACCTCTCCATCGGGACCCTAAGCACAAAGTCTGGCTACAAAGGGGGGTCAGATCAATAGGACTGATCCGTCTCAAACCCAGTGAAGAAACCATCAGTGCTGAAGGTCCTATTAGGGCAGAGAGTAAGATCACGTGTCCAAAATAAGATGACTGAATCCAGTAAGATCCAAATACACCTACTTGGAAGAACCGGAGAAAACGGAAATGCACCGTTTCCACAAAAATATAACATGACCATCCTGTTGACTGTACTGGTAACAATAATCTTTTTATTGTGGCCATTTCTTTACTCAGCCACGCAAGTAGAACTGAATAAGCGTGCAGAGTGGCACCCGAACTTTAATACTTACCAGGCAATTAAATATGTGTATGCTGAAACCTTCAATGTTTTGAATTGCTGGATTTGCACAGCTTTACCAACAGCAAATGGGGGGGGGGGGGCTACTGTTAACTTCAGTTCCCCTAGGGGCTAACAATACCTGGGATAACTTAATTCATGATACATCAGATGTCACATCAAAAGATAAGGTAGCATTGCACTTGTCTATTCGACAGAAAGGAACTGTGTGTTTTTATAAGAATGATACAGTCAAGGTGGGTTGGAGCTATTGCAATGTAACTGTTCCCTATAGATGCTACACTAAATCCGATAACATCAGATTCTATTGCAACACGAGTTATGACTCATTTGTTGAACTGATGCATAGGACAACTGAAGAAGTAAAATATAATGCTGATCTCTACAAACAACTGTCTGTAATCGACAGAAAAATGTTTCATGCAGAGCAAGGGTATAGTACAGTTACTACTAAAGTGGAAGATTGTTACTTTATATGTGGAAGAAAAGCATATAAATGGTTACCTAAGAATTGGTCCGGCAGTTGTTTTTTGGGATACCTAGTTCCGGCCATACGACACACTGCAGTTTTACCTCAAGAAAAGAATCGGAATGTCCGAGAAATCAAGAAGCCTGTCAAACCAGTGGGACAAATCAATGCAGCCTGGAAAAACCATCAAAACTTAGGCCCAAGGAACAACAAAGGACTGTTACACATGGATCTGAGTGATACTGTTATATCGTGGGCAGGCGTATTACCAGCATATGGAGCAACAAAATCAATCTGGGAACTGAGAAAATTGTCTACGCTTCTCGAAATAATGAGTAATGCAACCTTTTCTGCCCTAGAATTGGTAACCGATGAACTGACTGCCATGAGAACAGTGGTACTTCAAAATCGCATGGCTCTTGACTTCACCCTAGTGGCGAGAGGAGGTACGTGCGCTTTAATCCAGGAGGAGTGCTGTTCGTATATTCCTGACCACAAACACGAGATAGACAACCATCTTGAGGTAATCCAACAGGTGTCGGCCATGATCAAACCAGGACCAAATCCATTGATGGACTTTTTCCAGAAATTGTTTGGGGGTGGGGCAGTATCCTGATGAACATTCTGATTGCCATCTGTGTAGGGATAGCTCTACTGATGGTGTGTGGGTGCTGCTGCATCCCCTGCATAAAAGGACTAATCAAAAATTTTGTAGACATTTCAGTTTCAGAAACCTTATACCAAGATGCTGACCTCGAAGAGTTACTGAAAAACTGAAAATGCTTTCATGGGCTTAAACTAAATGACTCTCTTAACTGCAAATCCTGAGTGGAAGAGGTTAAGGGAAGAAAATACTGTTTATGCTTGTTTTGAAAGTAGAATAAAAGTATTAAAAGGGGGGAAATGTTAGGAAAATGCATAATAGCAATGTGCATGCTTAGTACGTTAAAGGCTTGAAAGGGTTAATACATTTATTCTGTTCATAATGCATGAATCTGCACAGCTATTAGAAACTTAATAAAAGACACTTTATTCTGCTTATGCAATGAAAATATGTGCAGCTACCAGAAACTTAAGAGACATTCTATTTCTGCTTATGCCATGAGAAAATGTGCAGCTGCTAGAAGTCTTGATAAAGAAAACAATAGATGTTTGAAAGCTTAAACCATAGTTAGCACTACTTGTACCAAAGCTAGAAATGTACCTTGAATCTAGACAAAATGTATCGCATGTATTAGAACTGTACAATGGAAGAATTGAAAAGACAAGGTGGGCTAAAATAAGCCCAAGGCCAAGTTGTTTTTCTCAAATGTTTTTGCAAGACAGCAATAATCTGACCATGTCAGCAATAAGCCTGGTAACATTTTCTGTGTAACATACAGAAAGCTGTGTTCAACTATGTCAGCAGTAGATTAGTAACATTTTCTGTGTGACATGAAGAGAATTGTGTAAGAATAACATACTGACCACCAGAAAGTCAGACAAACCTTGTACCTACATGCTTTGTCTCCTTGCTGCAACTAATAAAGGGTTCATAGGTTAGTACTAGGTTAACTGCCCTTGCGAGCCATTTTAAGCCTAGCCAATTATCCCTTGTGAGATTCAAACCTAACGTGTATTGATCTTTGAAGTTTTTCCTTTTACAATAATCTTGGTTCTTCACACAAATGTTTCTCAAGTCCAATCCAATTAAATCATTTTGCTATCTGCATCCTCACTCTCTCTCTCTCCTTCTTTTAACTAATTCAGCAGTTTGCTGTCTTATCACAGTACGACTTTTGGGACAAACGTTTCTTTAGAATTTGGGCTTTTATTGCTTTTGTGTTTTTAGTACATGGAGCCAACAAATTCTTACTGACTGATAGCGTGGTTCGGGTTTGTCTTGACACAAGTCTCTGAGCAGGTGAACCAAGTACATTGTTGTGAGGAATGTTTCTGAGATTAAGTAAGTTTAGGAAAATATCAGTACTGTCTTGTTTGGATTTCTCTAGCAGCTGTTTTGCACCTTGAATTGCATGTTCAGCCAAACCATTTGATTGTGGTTATTCAGGGCTACTAGTAACATGAACAATGTCCCATGTTTCAGCAAATTGTTTGAACAGCTGACTTGCAAACTGTGCACCACTGTCAAAAATGACTGTGCGGACTACCATGGACAGAAAAATGTCTCTTCAACTTAGTAATGACAGCACTGGATGTTAGGTTAGGAAGTCAGTCAGTCTTAAACCAATATGAATAAGAGTCTAATAACACCAAGTAATGTTGACCATTCTATTCAAAAATATCCGGCTACTATTGACCAGGGTAGTTCAGAAATCTGTCTTAACTGAAGTGGTTCTTTTTGCTGATGTGGTTTAGTACTATTACAAACAGAGCAAGAGATTTCTTTCTCGATGTCTTTTGACATAGAAGGCCAAAATACTAGTCCTCTCACCCTTACTTTGGTAGAGTCAATTCTTGGGTGCCCACAAAGCAAGATTTTAATATACTCTTGCTGCTAGGATTTTGGAACAATCGCTTTTGGTCCTTTCAAGATGATATCATTTTCCATTAAAATCTCATCAGTGTACAGAAAATACTGCTGCACATCTACTGGTAAACAAGACTGCTTTGACAGCCATCCTTGACTGATAAAGTGGTTGAGCTTCTGAAGAACTGGATCTGAAGCTGTGTGAGTTCTAAGCTCAAGACGTGGAAGAAATGTTTCTCACTTCCATAACTTCAAAATCAGGTTTCTCATTCTCATGCTGTTCAGTGTTTTTACTGGGTGATCAGGATAAAGTATCAGCAAGATAAAGAAGTTTACCTTTTGTGCTAACAATGTTAAAATTGTACTTTCGTAATTTGAGCATCATGCATTGCAATCTCACAGGAGCTGTGTGGATTGGGATCTTCAAAATAGTGACTAAAGGTTGGTGATCAGTCTCTTATTTGAATAGGTTGGCCAAAAATATAATCATGAAATTTCGAACATGAAAACACCACTGCCAAAAGCTTGTTCTCAATTTGAGCATACTGCATCTTGGTTTGGGTTACAGTTCTCAATGCATAGGCTGCTGGTCTACTCTCTTGAAGAATGACTGCACCAAGACCAAACTTTGAAGCATCACAGGAAAGAGTTACTGGTTTGTGAACATCATAGCATCTTAAAGTAGGTGGACTGGCAATTCTCTGTTTTAGGATATCAAATGCTGTTTGATATTGTTCTGACCAGAACCAGGTTACATCTTTGCATGTCAGCTCTCTTAGCAATTCTGAAAGTTGATTCAAATCTGGAATGAACCTTGCCTGAACAGCTGACCATACCAAGAAGCAATTCTAAGGCTTGGACATTGTCTGGAGCTGGCATCTCAACAACTGTAGTTTTCCTTGGAAGGATCTGGTCATAAGCCTAAACTGGTAAACAAATGCTCCATGTACATAACTTTCTGTAGACTGAATTTACATTTCTGAGATTCACTTTGCGAGCTCATTCCAGAACTTTCTTGAGGTTTCTATCACATTCCACTTCACTATTGCCTCTTACAAGAATAAGTCTACTATAATAACACGTATAGCCAGAAAAATTTGTTTTGTCGCATGGTGAAAGACTTCACTGGCAGAATTTATCCCAAATGGCATTCTCAAACATATGTACCTTCCAAACAGTGTACTGAATGTGGTTAGCAATGAAGATTTTCTATCAAACAAAATTTGTCAAACTGAACATTTTGCATCTAAGACAGAAAAAACAGTGGCATTTGGCATGAGGGCAGAAACTTCCTCGACTGTACACATCAGATGATGACGCAGTTTTAGTGCTTTGTTCAAATCTCTTGAAACAATACTTATTCTAATATCATCTGAGCTTTTCTTAAGAGCTACTATTATGGAAGATACCCATTCAGTTGGTTCTTCTACTGGACAAATTACTCTTAGCTTCACCTTTCCTTCTAGCTTGGCTTTGACTCTGTCCTGCAGAGCTACTGGAACTTTCCGTGTTGGTCTGACAACTGGGCTGATCTCGTGGTCTAATTTCATGGAGTACACAACTGGGAGCTTGCTTAGTTTGTCTTCAAAAATATCAACATAATCAGAAAAAATAGTTTGTGTGAAATTTGAACTTTCTCATTCAAGGTGGACTTCTTTATTAAATGAAAGCAGTCCCATTTTCAAACTGTCTCTGAGGCCTAACAATGACTGCACGTGTCTCTTGACTATGTAAAAGTGCAAGTCTCAGCTGTTCCCAGCAGAGTAACATGAAAGCACTAGTGAGTCTTCAGTTTGAATTACTTCACCACCATAAGCAACAAGCTTTGCACACTTTGCCACATCAAGTTGTTCTCTAGGTTTTACTCTAGCAAACATTTCTGCTAGCATAACACTACACTTTGAACCAGTATCTACTTTAAGCTCTGCAGGTCTCCCTTTAGTCCGAACAGTACAAAATATTTCACTCTTTGCTCACAAATCTACTGCACTGACTGTTTTACCAAGAACAGACACACCATCAACATAAAAAGTAGGGTTGCAGCTTTCTAGTTGATCAACACGCCTCTGAATGCTCTTTCTTGTGCTCCTTTAGATTTACAAAACCTTTTGAAATGATTCACTTTTTACGTGTGGCACTGCTGACCAGAAGCTAAGCACTTCTCACTTGTGGGCTCATGAGTACCTCCACAATTATGACAACTGACTTGAGGTTTGCCACAGGTTTTGCTGCATCATTCTACTGCTTTACTGAGTGTGCCCTGCATGTTACTGAAGCTCAGGCCGTGGGTTTTGCTCTAGCTGACATGCCCTTAGGCCTGTATCTTTTAACCTCATGCTGCATACTATCCACATTACGACTGGAAGAAGTCGCATGAATGTCCTTCTCATTTGTAAGCTTATTTGTGTGCTTTTCTATGAGCTCATACATCTGACAAACCTCCAAGGCTTTGTTCAAAGTTAAATCACTGTCTCGAAGCAAAATCTTTGACATCATCTTTAGCACCACACACAAGCCTGTCTTTTATCAACTCATCTCTCAAATCACCAAATATGCATGTTTTTTGCCTTACTTCTCAAGTCAGTTATATATGCTGCAAAAGTTTCACCAGGTTTTTGATCTCTTGTATAAAACATGTGCCTTTCCATTGTAATATTTGTTTGAGAGTAGCACATTTCTCTAAATTTACGTTTTAAGCACTCAGGGTCATCCTGCATTTCAGCTGGTACCACAATATGGGGGTCTTCCCCTTCCCTGCAAACACAACAGGTGCATACACAAATGAATGCTCTTTTTCAATGGCTTCCGAACCAGCTAAATTAAGAAGAATAAATGCCTTCGTATGTGCATCTTTGTCAGAAAAAGTAGCCTGTATGAAAATATTGGACTCTTGCTCAAACACTCTCCAATTTTCTGCAATACTGTTATCATACACATGTGGACTTGGTCTGCAAAATCCTTCTACCATGCCAACAAATTACTCAAACAGTGCAGACTTGGCCCTTGTAATTACTTGTAATAATATTCAAATGCACAATAATCTCTTTAAAATGACTGTACTTTGCAAAATAACTGTACTGTAATAGTGCACACACTTGCCAACGCTTTGCACACTTCGGATACTTCGAATAACTTTAGTTAATGTGAAAAAGTAGCACACAGCAACAAATAAATGTTCCCATTTTTATACATTTTGTGTGATTCTGAGGTTATTTTGAATGTTTTCATAAGTGTTTAGAATATTCTTATCAATATGTCTCAGTTTCAAACATTTCATTTAATTAGAAATTTGTTTTGAGAGTTTTGAATGCTTTGTTTTGTATCCATTGTGTAAAAAAAATTTAAGCGAGTTTTAGTACCTGGAAATTCTTTTCTGACTTGTTTGCAAGCTGTTCAAGCTTCGGATGATTCATGCATGTATATTCCTCTATTACTGACTGTGCAACTCAAGGTTTTGACTTCAGATCCTAGTTCTGACACCATGCCGTTCATCTTGTGCATTCAAATAAGACAATGAGGCTTGGGTGTTCATTTAAGTAGTTTATTACACAAAAACACGTCAGGATGGATGACTGAAACATTAAACTTAAACAGACTGACTGCTACGCATATACATACTCTGGCTGCTCACTCAAAATAGCACTCTTGCTTTCACATGCTCAATACTTATATGCAAGTGCCCACAGACTGGAATGCTTCTTAAAGGTACAACACAGACACTGATCTATAGGAAAGACAGTTTCAACAACTGCAAAACTTTAACAAAAAGAAATACCACTGAAGCAGGCTCAAATGCTGTGTCAAAGAAAGACAGAAATGAATAAATCCAATACGAAACAGAAACCGTCACGACCGCAGTATCCAGTACTAAAAGATTTTACTACGGGGGGGTCTCACTGACTAGACATGTTATGAACACAGATGACACCCATGTATTCAAGTTCTTGGTCACTGGTAGAATATCAGAGTGTTCCAGGTCAGGTGATATAGCTAATAAAACTGAAGACTTACGAGTCTACATGGACTGTTAGGTTGAGGGGGGACTCGGGCATGGTCTTAATGAATCTGCACCCTTGAGACCCCGACTTAAAAACAGACCCTTGAGGAGACAGTGCAGCTTTCACTAATGTATTTATGTTTTTATGTGCTACTAAATCATGCGCTGACATTTTGTATGTAATATGCTTTTAAACAGTGATCGGAATGTATCATGTGACTGTTACTTTAGTGCTTTATAGGAGATGTGTTTTACTGTGCATTTTAAACACCTAATGAAGCTACTGTAGTGAAAGCGCTTCTGTTCTGTGCACTTGTAGTAAAATCTTTTAGTACTGGATACTGCAGTTGTAACTGTGTCTGTTTCTAACTGCAAAACTTTGCAAAGGTACAGACAAGAAATGGGCCATTAGTATTTTACAGTGCTTAAGTTACACTTTGTGAAAAGTATTAGTTGTGAAAATGCTTTGAAAAAGCAATGGGATTTCTACATTGACAAAAATGTTAAGCAGAAATACTGTGCAACCACTTCCTGATTGTGTTCCTAAATGACTAAATCACACAACACAGTGGAGGTTTTGTCAATCTGGGTCCAGGGGTTACAAACACTAATAAACTAACTGCAGTTGTAAAATGGCTTTAATACACAACAATGAATAAACCAAACCAAATTTAAAATAATGCACAGCACGCCAGACTCTAAATTTTAAATACATACATTTTATTAGCTTTAACATAAACAACTTTTACTGTATGCTTTTTTAAATAGTGGAGTACTGCAAAGTAATTTAAAACTGTCAAACATCAAAACATATTGTAGTTTAAAAAAGTTTCAGTAAGATTATATAGACTGTTCAATGGGCAATGTCCCCCCACAGATGCACATGTTCAATAGGTAATCCACTCCAACAACACACACACACACACACACACAAACACACACACACACACCTAAAAACAGTAATTTATGAGCAACTGGTTCTGTACATATGCTAAAAATGCATCTATGCCTTACAATCCATCCAACCTCAACACCTTTTCCTATTCTGCATATGGAGTTGGGGTGTCACATTCAATGACTGTGGCAAAATAAAGTCTGAAACTAGAGCCTTAACTAAGTCGATTTTGTATTCTGTGCACTGTCAGCTAGCAGAATGTAACCATACAGTAAGTAGTCTGTACTACGAATCTTTACCCAAACAGACAATCAGACATGGAAGCCAGTGTGAGAAGTAGAAGTCCATAACTGCAGAGTAAAGGACGAGCCCAAAAGAACAACAGATTTGGGGTCTATAAAACAAAGGCTATATTTAATTACTGTTTTGGACACTGATCAATTTTACAAATATTCAGGAACACAGAACTGCAGCATGTACTGTGAAATACTACAACAATATATTTTTGAAGTTATATACCTTACAAGTTTACAGATAATGAAATACAAAAAGGGGCAACACAACATAAAAGAAACAATATTCAAATGGTTTGTATGGGTAAGTACATGTTAATATTCTTAATGGAACTGATGAAGAGACAACATAAGAAGCAGAGCAAGTAGAATTAAAGTAAATAAGACCAAAAAAAAAATTGAGGCTAACAGATTACATACTGTGGAAGGTAAAGTAATGTACTATATTTTGTCAAGAGTACCACATGTAGATAAATTTAAAGTTAGATAAATAGAATTATGCAGCAACAACATTTTAGGACATGTAAGAAGTTTCTGATGCTACCAAGTACTCACTTTTTTACAAACATGCTAGTCAAAAAGAGATTCCACAACTTCAGCCAGCGCGGTTTATACACTAAGTGGAATCAAGTTCTCCAATACCCAAGTGACACAGTTATCTTCACAAAAGCAATAGTAACTTGGAGTATCATAATGATCAATGCCTGGTCCTATGCCATTTTTAATCTTTGTTAAATCACTTTGGTAACACTGTGGCTCACTGGATATTTATCACTACACAGATGATATCACACTCCCATACACTAAAAGCATGAAACTGCAGGACAGAGCTAATAAGCTAGTAACCTGGCCTGACAGCAATCATTTTAAACTTAACCTTGCTAAGAATACTGTTCAGGAGAAAAACAAAAAGGAATGAGACACAAACTCCATACCAATGATGGGGAAAGTACACTTGTGTAAGATCTTACCTTAACAGTAGATGTTTGAATATATCACTGTTGCAGTATAATGCAGTAATGCTTACAAATGGGTCAAATCCTCCCCAAAGATACAGTACATCTGATCGATATGACAAAGTTCAGAAACTCCATCCTTAAGAACAGTATGTCCAACCTTAGACCTAGGTACGAGGAATATGTGCCGCTGTGCAAGGGATGTATGAGCATGAAAATCCTCCGAATTTTCTTGCCATAAATGTACACTGAGGCTACCTTAAAAAAAAAAAAACAAAAAAAAAGAAAAGAGGACAGACTCTGGTACAACAACAGGGAGAAAGGGTAGGCAAATAAGGGTTCCGTGTCAGCCAAAGGAAAAGAAGCAGCAGAAGAACTTTGGTATCGCCTACACAAGAATAAAACTAGCTACTGGCTGACTGCCAGCATGGCTTTAAGCAACTCCACAGCACTACAACTGCTCTCTTATCCTTCTCTGACTGTATTAATAATAATCATAATAACAAGTTGCTTTCCTCTGCTCTCTTTAGAGACCTCTCTAAAGCCTTTGACATGGTTAATCATCAATTAATGTTAGATACACTACAATTACTTTCCTTAGATACTCAGGCAGTCAAACAACACAGCCTGCATTTAAATTGGAACCTGTGCACTGAGAGAGAGCCTTACAAGACTATCTGCAAATATATAGAGTTGAGTATATTTTTCTGTATTATTCTGTGTTATAGAGCTAAATTGCTGCTTAGATATCTGTTGTCTTACTGTTCTGCAAACATACAGAGATCAGTATATATTTTTCTGGTTTATAATTTGCACTGTGATTCCTCACATCTCTGTTGAAATGGTCTTCCCCACCCCCCACCCCCTTCATTTTCTGCCTTGTCTTCAGCTGATATAACCGGTTTTTATAGCTTGTGTGTTGCTTAACTCCAGGTTCCCTTAATTTTGACCTGTTAATAACAGCCTGCATTTAAATTGGAACCTGTGCACTGTCAGAGAGCCTTACAAGACTATCTGCAAATATATAGAGCTGAGTATATTTGTGTATTGTTCTGTATTATAGAGCTAAATTGTTGCTTAGATATCTGTTGTCTTACTGTTCTGCAAATATACAGAGATCAGTATATATTTTTCTGGTTTTATAATTTGCACTGTGATTCCTCACATCTCTGTTGAAACTGTCTTCCCCACCCCCACTCCCTGTTCTTGGTTGTAGTTTAAATTTGGTGGCTTTTGCAGTGCCCGCCCCACTGTAGACTTGATCTAGGACACTCCCCCAGTCCCATCTCTTTACCGCATTCTACCTAATAAACCCTTTCTGCACTTGCTTTTAGTCCTTTTTAAATTAATTACATTTTTTTCAAACTGTGTGTGGACTAATATTGCTACATACTCAAGTGTGCCAGCTTGCACTGCATGTGAATTGTTTTTACTACTGTTTTTGCTACTTTTCTGGAAAAAATAAATTGTAAGCCTGGTTCCTACCATTCCTGTAATTTGTTCCAGATACAGATTTGCTGTATCCAGGACTGTTTGTAAGCTTCTGAGCCCCCCAAGCCTTTCTGTGTTGGAGAGAAGCCTTCTAGCTTATCAGTGGGAGTGGTAAGCATTAGGTAACCCGTCTACCACATAAGGAGTGGTTCTGGCCCAGAATTTGTAGTTATTGGCCGCTTGGGTGGTCTTCCATCTCTCTCAAACTTTCTGATTTGAAGGCCTGCATTTGCACTTGTTTCTGTCCTGTAACTAACTCCTGGGCCCATCTCATTTGCTCACTCAAAAAAAAAATGTATCTGCTTTTACTGTATTTGTGTTTCTTACTACTTTATTTTGCTTTTGCTCGTCTTAATAGTACTCAATTGTATTTATTACTGCTTGGTGTAACTCATTCTAAGCCTTTTAGTTTAAGCACTTGGCTTCAAACCAGTTGTTTTACATTAAGAAGGTTTGTGGTCTGCACTGTAGTGGCAGAACAGGTAGCTTACATCCTTCTAAGTTGGGAACTGCTGATTGAGGGCTCAGTGTCTGTTATTCTAAAAGTGTATTAATTCTGGTTTAAGCACTTGGGCTTCAGGCCAGTTATTTTACATTAAGAGGGTTTGTGGTCTGCACTCTTGTGGGAGGAGAGGCTGGACTCTGCCCTTCTGAGCTGGGAATTTCTGGTTAAAGGCTTATAGTGCCTGTATATTTGAACTGCTTCTTACTGAAATTGGTACACCTTGTTTGCTGTAGTATAGACTAGATCCAGGCCTGCTGAATCTAGCTTTGTTTGTATGCTTGTTATTTCCCTGAAATGCTAATTCCACCTAAAACGCGGCTTTTCAGGGCTTCTGTGGATTCCTAGTGGTATCTGCAATGCTTACTGCACTTATTTCCTTGTTTCACTTGAAAGAAAGTTACTGTTTGTCGTTTTTGCATTTAAGTTACCTGTAACACATTGCATTTAAGTTACCTGGCACTTGCTCACTAAAGCAATTATATAAGTCAGCACTAAAAAATTAAAAGCACTACACCCTCACAAACTCCCCTTGAGTACCTTGTTCCCCATTGGCCCTTTTTTTCAATTATAAAGGAATTCCCAATACTATTCTAGCATGTCCAAAGGTCAGTTGTCAATCTCCTCTCCGGTCCAGCTGGTGAATCTGGGAATCTTGAGGCAATGTTACAACTGCCTCATGTACACAGACAACCCTCTCCTCCTCCCAACAAATTCCAACACATGTGAGAGATGCAACCATATAGCCAAACTGGAGGCTAAGCTCTCTCAACTCAGTACTGGCGTAACCAGTCAGGAGGAGAAAGAAAGCACACTCACTACAATTCCAGTCTCACATAGACCTACCACGACAGCAAACCAAACACATAAACACACAAAAACATACTCGGAGGCTCTAAATAAAAATCTGCCTAAGCAGCAGAGACCTCCAAACCAAACACACAAGCAACCGCTACCCCAAAACAAAACACGTGCAACACATAGCTCACAAAGCCAGTGTGCCGAACAGTCACAGCCCTTAAAGCTAAACAACACACCTGATACACTTGTAATAGGTGACTCTATCGTCAGGCACACTGACGTCCCGCTCACCAGGCTGAAAGTACAGTTTTGTACCTACCATAAATGTAGATGCCCGATAGGAATGCATCTGCAGTCCTTACAAGTGGGTTGTCCTGTCGTCAGGCAGCCCCTCGGTCGGCCGGATTCCAAAGTCTGGGTCCGGCTTCGGCTGGTGTCGCACTTCACCCGACGTCATCGCTGCAGTTTTCGGGTATAAAGGCATCAGCCGATGCCATCTTCCTCAGTGTTTCTTGCCCCAGATGCCAGGTGCCCTCTTGGATGGCTAAATTTGGATAAATGCCAATGTTTCCAAATAGTAGAGAGCAAACACATAAAATAAGCATGTATGTACATATATACAAACAAATACACCATAATAGATCCCCCCCCAAGCTAGCTGAAGGATGGCAAATACCCTAGGAGTACCTCAGAGGGGAAGGTGGGTGGGTAATCCTGACTGCAGATGCATTCCTATCGGACATCTACATTTATGGTAGGTACAAAACTGTACTATGTCCTTCAAGGATGCATCTGCAGTCCTTACAAATGGGTAGAATACCATAGCTAAACTAGGGGAGGAGGAAAAAGGTAGAGATTATGGTGTAGCTAGGATCCCTTGCAAAACAGCAGTGGCAAAACCTGCTCGGGATCTAGAGTATAAAGGTAAATTGTAATGCTTGGCAAATGTATGCACGGAGGTCCAAGTAGCAGCCTCTATAATGTCCTTGGTAGCCACTCCTCGTAAGAAAGCTGTGGTAGTGGCAGTAGCCCTTGTGGAGTGAGGCCTGATGTTCTCTGGAGTTTTCTTTCCATGGTAGGAGTAACAAAATTTAATGCAATTTCCTATCCATTTGGAGATTGTCTGTTTTGAAATTGGTTTTCCTTCCTTTCCTGTTGCATATGCTACCAGTAGCTGGTCAGTTTTTCTATTGGACTTGGCCCTGTCCAGGTAGTAGCGTAATTGCCTATGTACATCCAAGGTATGTAAGAGTCTTTCTCCCCTGTTCTGTGGGTTGGGGAAGAATGTAGGTAGGTGGATAGCCTGATTTAATGACACTCTGGATATCACCTTAGGCATGAATGTAGGATTTGTTCTCATGGACACTCTATCTTGATGGAAGATCAGGAAGGGTTGCACTGCCATTAATGCCTGTAGTTCAGAGACCCTTCTTGCTGAAGTTATTGCCAGCAGGAAAGCAGTCTTCCAGGATAAGTATTGTAATTCTGCTGTTGCTGCTGGTTCGAAAGGGGGAAGTGTCAATTTTTCTAGCACAAAGTTCAAGTCCCATGCTGGCAATGGTGGTTTCCTAGGAGGTTTTACATTTTTAATTCCTCTCAGAAACTGTCTGAGCAGAGGATGAGAGAAGACAGGAGGATCCAAGCTGTATTCTGCTGAAATAGCTGATGCATGTATCTTGATGGAAGAATAGGACAGGCCTGTATGGAAGAGCTCTGCCAAGTACTCTAGTATGTTGGCTATGTTTACCAGTGTCACATCTTTTCCCTTTGCAGTACTCCAAATGAGATATCTTTTCCACTTTGCTGCATAATTCTTTCTTGTTGAAGGTCTATGAGCCTCCAGGAGTATGTCTTTAACCCTTTGGGATAAATTTGGGTTAATTGCTCTTATGTAATGTTCCAGGCAGTCAGCTGCAGAGTTTTCAGGTTCGGATGCAGGATGTTGTAGTTGTTCTGTGTTAACAGTAATGGGATCAGGGGTAGTGTCCATACTTGTTCCCGAGACATGCTCCTCAGCAATGGGTACCAATGTTGTCTTGGCCAGTCTGGAGCTATCAGAATGATCCTTGGACGGTCCTCTTTGATCTTCAGAAGCACCTTGTGCATCAAAGGAAGTGGTGGGAATGCATATGCTGTCAGATTTTTCCAACTGAAAGATAGGGAGTCCACCTTCCAAGCAAGTGGGTGGTATGTCCTTGTGCAGAATTTCTTTAGCTGGTGATTGAGTGGGGATGCAAACAAGTCTATTTGTGGTAATCCCCATTTTCTTGTAATGGCTTTGAAGATGTCCGGATGTTGCATCCATTCGTGGGCATCTGTGGTAGTTCTGCTTAATATGTCTGCTAGAATATTTTCTTTTCCCGGTACAAAAATTGCTTGTAACTGAATGTTGTAGCTCAGAGCCACATCCCATAGGTCCAGTGCCAGCCGGCATAGAGGATATGAATGTGTGCCTCCCTGTTTGTTGATGTACCACATAACTGTGGTGTTGTCTGTCCTTATCAACTGACCTTCCTGGAGAAACGGTCTGAATGACTGAATTGCCAATTTTACTGCCGGCATTTCCTTTAGATTTATGTGCAGGCGCAGCTGGTCTTGAGTCCATAAGCCTTGTATGCACTTGCCCAGCATGTGTGCCCCCCAACCGAGGTCTGAGGCATCTGTCGTGATGGTTTGGCTTGGTTGACTGTTGCAGAAGGGCAATCCTGTGTTTGATTGACAGGCCTGGGCCCACCATAGGAACTCTTGCTTCAGGCATGGGATTATTGGAATTTTGGTTTCTAGGCTGTGCTTGTGTTGGGACCACAAATTCTTCAGGTACCACTGAAGCTTTCTCATATGCAGTCTGGCATGAGGGACCAGAATTATGCAGGATGCCATGAAGCCTAGGGCTTGTAGTACTTTTCTTGCAGTTAGATGGTTCTTCTTTGTTAATGCCAAGAAGTAGAGAGGTAGTTGCTCTTTCTTTTCTGCAGTTAGGAATGCCATTTGTTTTGAAGTGTCCAGTTCTGCACCCAGAAAGGTTATTCTTTGGGATGGAATCAGCCTTGACTTTTTTATATTGACTGTATATCCCAGGGCTTGTAGCAGGTAAATGACTCTTTGTAAGTCTTCTGTTAGCTTGCTTTTGTTGTCCGCTTGTATCAGGCAGTCGTCCAGGTAGGGATAAATTTGGATCCCCTGAAGTCTGCAATGAGCAATTACTGATGCCAGGCATTTCGTGAACACTCTGGGCGCAGTAGACAAGCCAAAGGGCAATGCTGAAAATTGATAATGCTCTGATCCTGCAAGAAATCTGAGGTATCTTCTGCAAATTGGTCGAATGGGGATGTGCAGGTATGCCTCCTTGAGATCTAGAGTTACCAGCCAAGACTCCTTGCCCAGCATGGGAAGAAGCTGCTGTAGGGTCAGCATTTTGAATTTTGGAACAATGAGAAATGTGTTTAAAGCGGACAGGTCAAGAATAGGTCTCCATTTGTTTTCTTTTCTTGGTACCAGGAAGAGTCTGGAGTAAAATCCCTTTCCTTTCTCCATAGATGGTACCTTTTCCACAGCTCTCATTCTTAATAGTTGAGATATTTGCTTTAGAGCTTCTGCCCTTTGAGTAGGTGGTAGGTTTGGCATTCCTCTCTTTCCTGGTAGAGTATGGAAATGGAAACTGTAACCTTGGTCTATAGTTTGCAAAATCCATTTTTCCCTTGTGATGCAATGCCAGTTCTTTGAAAATAAGGTTAGCTTTCCGCCTGAGGGTGCTTCTAGTTGTTCCCTGGTAGGCGGTGCCACTGCCAAGTCACTGTGATTGAGTTGTCGTAGTGGTGGTGGCTGCGTCTGTGCCTCGCTGGTTGTTACCTTGCCACTGGCGTCCCCTGTAGGCACCCCTGGATTGGTTTCTGCCTCTAGAACGCCTATTCCTGCCTCTCTGTGTCTTAGAGGAGTCCGGAAAGGACCAATTCTTGGAGGGCCAATTCCTGCTAAACCTTGGAGGTTGAACCTGTAGGAAATCTTTCACTGTTTGTACAGATTTCGCCTTCTCCTCCATCTTTTTAGTACCTGTTGCGCAGGGGAACCAAATAAATTGACCTTGTCCATAGGTGCATCCAAAAGCTTTGATTTGACATGATCTGGTAATGCCTGTTCTTTCAACCATGCATGTCTCCTGATAACTGTGCTAGTCATGGCTGATCTAAAGGAAGCCTCCAGTGCATCATAGCCACATTTTAAAGAATGGTTACAAACCTGCTGTATGTTATGTACCATTTCCTGAACATATTTTTTATCTAGAGATTCTTCAGAGGACAGCTTTTTAGTTAACTGGTCAAGCATAAACTCTTGATATTGAATCATATGAAATTGGCAGTTCAAAGCCCTTGCTGACAAAGTAGCAGAGGTGTAAACTTTTTTACCCCATCTCTCTAAGGACCTAGATTCCCTTTCAGAGGGGAGGGGGTTTTTAGTAGAAGTAGCTGCTACAGCTTTAGGGCCCTGGGAGATAGTCTCTGGATCTGCAAAGGGAGCCTTATATAAATGGTGATGAGTGTCCGGGACCCTGTAGAACCTATCAGGCTTAGCAGGAGCCGGAGGTAATGAATCAGGAGCAGTGCAAGCATCATTAAATGCATCATCTACAACAGAAAGAACTGGAGGTATAGCTAAAGGCCTATGTTGTGGCAAATGTAGAAAGGTTCTGAGCCTTTTTCTGGAGTCTGAGAAATCTTGGCCCTGCCACTGAAATTGTTCCCTCATAGCATGCAAGGTTTCCCCAAAGGAAAATTCCTCGGGTGGAGAGGCTGCAGGAATGGACTCTTCAGCATCAGAGTCTTCGTAAGGGGAATAAGGAGCCTCAGGAGGATCTGTATGCTCTGAGTCATCAGGGGAATCATCTGTGGATACTGGCTCAGGGGGCTCTGCTCTAGGCCTCTTTTCTGGAGGTGGGAGAGAGGTCCTGTCTGGATGAGGCTGGTATCCACGAATTAAAGAAATTAGATCCTCAGCCAAAGAAAGCATATGGGAGCTGGTGCTGGGCCTGTGTGAGGGGGGTTTGGCAGGCACCGTTTTTGAAACTTTGGCTGCTTTGGCCCTGGCAAAGGCCTTAATTGACATGGCTGCTGGAGGCCTAGCAGCTCCACGTGCAGGGGTAGAAATATCCAGGGGAATAGTGTCTGATAATTCCTGAGAAACCGCAACAGAAGGTTGGATTTCAGAAGCCGATTCTACCAGGTTAGAGGAAGCCTCGGTAGAAGGCATGGTTTCGGCTGAAGAAAGAACCGCTTGCTCGGTTTCGGCCGAAACCGAGACACTCGCGGTTTGCTTAATCGTGGTTTCGGCCGAAACCGCGGACCGCGAGCATCGGTCCTCTTCTTTGCGTTTTTTGGAAGTTTGGGTTGTCGGAGGATCCGACGGCATAATATAGGCAAAATCAGAGCCGAAAATCTGTTCAGCAAACTCCGACCGACGTCTAAGCGTCCGTCGGTTAAAAGAAGCACAGGCTAGACAAGCTGCTACGTCGTGGTCTGGGCCTAAACAATGTATGTAGTAGGAGTGGAAATCCTTATGAGGTATTTGTTTCCCACAAGATAAACAGTTATTCACTTTCTCTGACATCGGCTGAGGCAAGAAAGAGTCCCCAACGGGGTACTTAGCTTTTTAGAAGTCTTCGAAGTAGTATTCGGTAGTAGTAGTAATCTCTGGATCTGACCGACCGGCACTTGCGAACAGCTTCTGCTTCGGGCGTCACACGGCAAGAAAGACTGAGGAAGATGGCGTCGGCTGATGCCTTTATACCCGAAAACTGCAGCGATGACGTCGGGTGAAGTGCGACACCAGCCGAAGCCGGACCCAGACTTTGGAATCCGGCCGACCGAGGGGCTGCCTGACGACAGGACAACCCATTTGTAAGGACTGCAGATGCATCCTTGAAGGACATCAAGGAGAAGGTCAGGGTGAGCTGCCTGTCAGGCGCTAGGATCCGCCACATAACACAAGCACTCAGGTCACTCCAAGGCAAATACAAATATGACTCTGTCATTGTCCATGCTGGTGTGAATGACCTGAGACGCACCTCCCTGGACTACATGAAAAGAGACATAGAGGAGCTCTCTGAGCATGTAGCCCAGGCCGGTATGACCCTGACCCTGAGTAGCATCTTACCCTCACCAAGAATGATGCCACAATATGAAGACAAGATGATCACTTTCAACAACTGACTTAAGTATTGGTGTCATTCAAAGGGGATCCAATGCCTGTCAGTCTGGGATGACATGCTCGACAAGCCACGATGCTTCGCTAGGGACGGCTTGCACCTGTCACCCCTGGGCTTTCAGATATTGGCAAAGGCTCTTGCTTCCCCCATAGTGCCTTTTTTAGGCAAGGCTCAAAAGACAAACCCACCTCCATAGGTATCACAAGGGATAAGAAACTAAGAGTAATGCTACTCAACGCCAGAAGTCTAAACCTTAAGATGCATGCACTCGAAACTCTCCTTAGCACGGAGAACACAGATATCTGTGCAGTAACAGAAACCTGGTTCAAGGCTCCCGAGAGCACCCCAGCACTACCAGGTTATACCTCATACCATGCTTTTTGGCCCCAAAACTTGGACCGAACCACAAAAGGAGGGGGAGTATCAATATTCGTCAAAGATACCCACACCTCCAGGTTGGTGGCACAGCACGAAGCATCAGAGACTATCCATGTGCAACTAACAGTGGGTAAAACTGCCTTCCAGTTTATAGCCTGCTACAGACCACCCTCCCAAACCCAGGAACCCTACTCGGCCTTCCTGAGAACACTGGAAAATATGAAGGTCTCTCCAAACACCATTATATTGGGCACTTCAACTACCCAAACATAGACTGGGAGCATTACTCTAGCTCCAACACCCTAGCCCAAAGGTTCCTAGAATTTACAAACTCAAATGCTATGGAACAACTTGTTACCACTCCCACAAGAGGGGAAAACATACTGGACCTGATCATCACCAACATGGGGACTCTATGCTCCAGACCAGAAGTGTATCCCTCACTGGTAAGATCAGACCATAAACTAATCTCACTGGATATTCACATCCCGACCCCACCCCCTGCCCTGAAAACCACAGTGAAAAACTTCTCTAAAGCAAATTTCACACTCCTCAAAATCGAGGTGGAATCCTTCAAAGCCCCCGAGCCTGTGGAAAATACGGCCCAAACCGCAGAATCCTTTATATACGCATTCTATGAACACCTTCAGGAATGCATGGATCATGCAATCCCAAATAAAACCAAGACCCAATCCTCCAAAGGCAGACGTCCTGTCTGGTGGACCCCAGCCATAAACAAACTATACAATAGAAGGAGGAAGCTACTACATGATAGAGCAAAATCCCAAAAAGGGAAGGCATCTCTGATCAGTATTAGCAAAAAACTACAGGCACTCATAAAATCGTCTAAGGCCAGCTTCGAGAGAAAAATTGCACAGGACACTAAGGATAATCACAAGGCTTTCTTTAGTTATGTTAGGAACCTGGGTGGGAATTCCCAGATATGCTCAGAATTACTCCAAAATGACAAAAAATACATCGAACCCACAGACATTGCCAACATCCTAGCTGACAGGTTCAGCGCAGACTTCTCCCACCCCCCACCAAAAGGGCAAATATCTATCCCAGAAGAGTGCTGCCCCCCCCCCCCTGACATCTCAGATGCTCAGGTAAAAGCCACCCTCTCCAAAGCAAAAAACAGCATCAATGGGACCAGACGGTGTCCCGGGCTGCGTCCTACAAGAACTCCGAGAAGAGCTAAACCCAAACATAAAACTACTGTTCAATCTCAGCCTTACTACAGGATATGTACCCAAAGAGTGGCATACAGCAACAGTGGTCCCTCTCCACAAAGGTGGTGCCTCAACGGATCCTGGAAACTATCGCCCCATAGCCCTGACTAGCTTGGTCTGCAAAGCTATGGAAAGGATCATCATGGACCTCATAAATAAAGATATTGGGGACCTACAGACACTTGATCCTACCCAGTTCGGCTTTCTTAAGGGCAGATCCTGCCTCTTAAACCTGGCCGATTTCTTTGAAACAGTCACCAAGGCCATTGACGAGGGGAAGGTGGTCCACACAGCCTACCTGGACCTCACAAAAGCCTTTGATACAATACCCCACTCGGGCATTATAGATAAGCTCACCAGCTTAAATATAAACCCCTATGTCACTAGATGGGTTGCAAACTGGCTCAAGGACAGAACCCATATGGTTAGAATTGCTGGAGCCTTGTCAGACTCCAAACCAATTACAAGTGGCTCAGTCCTGGGACCTCTCTTGTTCGGTATATATTTCACGGAGGTACAGGCCAACACGGAAGGACTGTGGCTGACCAAGTTCACAGATGACTGCAAACTGGGTGCCATAATCGACTCTCCAGCCGACACAAGCATCCTCCAAAAGGGCCTCATAGAAACAGACAACTGGTGCCAGAGCCATGGCCTCAAGCTAAATGCCAAAAAGTGTATAGTCATCCCCTTTGGCAAAAACAAAGTGCCCACAAATTACCACATAGGTGGTAATCCATTAAGTACAGAAGAAGTAATTAGGGACCTGGGGACCCAAGTTGATAGCAATCTCTCATTTGACAACCACATGGCCAAAGTGGTTAGAAAAACATTTTATATAGCCCACCTAATCATGAAGGGATTCACATCTAGATCAGGGGAGGTCATCGTGCCTCTTTATTCATCCCTCATCAGGCCCATAATTGAGTACAATGCCCCTTTTGGGATGTACCTTACCAGACACCTGCAGCAACTGGAAAGACCCCAAAAGTACCTCACCAAGAGGATCAAAGGGCTCAAACAGATGCCATATGCTGCCCGGTTAAAGAAACTCCAGCTCTACTCAGTGGCATACCGCCTGCTCAGAGGCAATCTGTGCCTGACATATAAAGCCATGTCCAACCCGGAATTAATGGACATGGTGCACCTCAGAAAATCCAAATCCCATCGAGCTACGCGCTCGAGAGACTTGAGCCTCAGCACTGAAATAAATAGGACATGCTGGAGGGACAGATTTATAACCCAGAGGCTCCCTTCACTCTGGAATAAAATCCCAGTCCAGGTTAGGCAGAGTCCCTCATTGACTCTCATCAAGAGGAATCTTGATGAGTGGATGGGAGATCGTAGGTTTACCCCGGTATCACTTCTGTATCACTGTTAGACAGAGGCACAGTATACCAACCTCGAAAAAGGGCATAGCAAAATTAATTTAAAATGGGTGGCGAAAGCCAAACACACTCTAGCTAGGCTTATAAATGCCCTAGGGCAGATAGCCTAGTATGAACCTATGAACCTAAATGGTTTAAGTCTTATTTAGGTAACAGACAACAGGTAGTCCTCTGGGACAATAAATTATCTACTCAGCTCCCAGTCACTCTGGTTGCCCCACAAGGCTCCATTCTGGGACCTCTTCTCTTTTCTACTTTCATTAATGATCTGAAAACTACCCTACCTCAAACTACCTACATACAATATGCTGACGACTCCACATTAATCTGTGCTGCAGCCTCTTCAGCTAAACTCTAGTCCAGTACCCAAAGAGTACTTACCTTAGTTGAAAACTGGTTCCATCAACGCTGTCTCCTCCTTAACCCAAAAAGAACTAAACTATTACTGTTCACTCCCACACAGAGGTCTACCCCTATTAATTTCACAATTACATCAAATAATAGCACTGTAATAGCACCAAACACAACCACCAAACTCTTAGGTGTAACAATTGATCATAATCTTAACTATGACACTCACATAAACTTAACTATCAAAGCAGTTAATAGAAAACTTGTTTCCTCTACAAGCTTAAACCCTTTCTTACACCCTCTGCCAGGACTACTATTGCTCAAACCCATCTAATCTCCACCCTACTCTACGCCTCCCCCATTTATACCAACCTATCTAAAACTAATCTAAACAAACTGGCAACCTCCTATAACAACATTGCCAGATTTGCCACTGGCTCCCCTTTTAGAACCCACCACTGCCAAAATCTGAAATGGCTAGGATGGCTGGAATTTCAAAACCAGGTTCTTCTTCAGCAACTTACCATCACTCACAAGGTCTTGTACCATCCCACTAATACTCCTGTACTCTGTAATCTTATTAGTCCTTATATAAATCTCAAAACTCTACGCTCAGCAAATAAGTTATTAGTAGCCACCCTTAAATCCATTAACAAATCTAGTGACTGCATTTTTACTAACTTTGTTGGAAACACTTGGAACAGACTTCCAAATCATCTAACTTTCCTTAAATTTACTCCACCGTTTAAGAACCAACTAAGAGTCTTCCTTAAATCCCAATGGTTATGTACATGTTCTAAACCAGACTGACACCCTCCTCCCCTTGCTAAAATACCTCTAAAACTACCTCAACGTTTATATCCATTTCTTATTTCCTTCACTATTTGTTTAGGATGCACTACAATTTTTTTTCTAGTTTTAATTCAGCATTTTCTGTTCCCTGTCAAACTACTACTTAATAAAAACTAGCCTTTTCAGAGATTTTGTTACATGCCATGCCCTGTGTGCATCTATGTATATAAGATGTTTGTTACATGCCATGCCCTATGTGCATCTATGTATATAAGATGTTTGTTACATGCCATGCCACATGTTCATCTATGTATATAAGATGTTTGTTACATGCCATGCCCTGTGTGCATCTATGTATATAAGATGTTTGATAGATACTAGCTATTTATTTCTTTTTGCTTTCCATGTCTAACCCACTGCTCTAAATCTGCTACACCAATTCTTCTAGTTATATAAACTTCTCTAAATCTCTTTACACCAACTCTAATTATTTTTTTCTCGCTCTTATTCTTAATATTTCATTTTCTCTTTTCCCTTTTTTCCACTCTCAACTATTAACTTAAATTAAATCTATGGTAAAGTGTTTTTTTTTTACATTAATCTATTGTTACAATGTTTTCTTTAAGTAAATGCTTTGTATCTTTATTCACTTTATTTAATACTGTTTTGGAGCTTTTCTCCCCGGGCCTCTACTGAAAATGGACATATATCCAGTTAAACTAGCCTGGTCAACAAAAGTAAAATAAAATAAAAATAAATAAAAGAATAAGGATAGACAGAGAGTGAATATACTGTAACCGTAATTTATTCAAACATCTACTGTTATGGTAAGTTCTTAAACAACTGTAGTATGCTTATCATTAGATCACTAGTGAAGTAATCCTGACAAATGGGATGATTCCAAAAGCTCTTATGTGGTTTGGAAGGGTATAAGAGAAACAGAACTGGTGTCCAGTAACCCTTGAATTATGGTTACGGCATAACCTTTCTTGTAATGTTTGGTAAAGTTGTGAAAAGAAGACCAAGTAGTTGCGTCTAACAGGGACTTAGTCCTTTATAAAAAAAAAAATCACCCAAAAAAGCCACAGCGCTTAAAGAATAAGCCCCAATATGTCCTTGGAGGGATTTATGGAAAGAATAACAAAAGGAAATCCATTTGGAAATTGTCTGCTTGGACACTGGAAGGCCTTGCTTTTTACCCTGAAAGGAAACTGATCAGATTTTCAGATTTTTTTAGTCTTGTGCAAATAAAAATCTTAGCAGAATGTGTAAAATCTTAGCTGTCTTTGAACTTCTAGTACATGAAAAATCCTTTTACTCTTATTTTGACAGTTAGAAAAATGCAGGAAAGGACATGGATCGTCGATTTAGAGACGTTTCAGTAACCATCTTAGGCATAAATGGTAGGTTGGCTCTAAGGGACACTCTCACCTTGTAGAAAACCAAAATGGTGGTACACATATTAGGGCTTGTAGCTCAGAAAAGTACAGTTTTGTACCTACCATAAATGTAGATGTTCGAGGATTCCATTGCTGCAGTCCTTACTATTGGGTATAGTCCGCATCCAGTCGGCCCGAATACCAGAGTATAAGGCTGACGTCGGTCATGGCGCATTAGACTGACGTCAGTACGTCAGGGTACTAATGCGCATGACCGGCGCCATATCCTCAGTCTTTTCTTGCCCCAGATGTCAGAAGACCCTAAAAAGACAAGGTCCAAAATACCTGCACCAAAACATGAACAAGATATACAAAAATATAAGCAGGTAAACTCACCTACACTACCACCCCTAAACACAGAGGGAAAGGAGGGAGGGTAAATTGGACTGCAGCAATGGAATCCTCGAACATCTACATTTATGGTAGGTACAAAACTGTACTATGTTCTTCGTCTTCCATTGCTGCAGTCCTTACTATTGGGTAGAATCCCAAAGCAGAGGTAAGGGAGGCTGGCAAATCATAAAGAAGCAGGAGCAGACAACATGCCTTGCAAAACAGTTGTGGCAAAACCAGCCCTAGACTTAGAGTAGATAGGAAGGTGATAATGCTTAGAGAAAGTATGCACCGAACTCCAAGTAGCTGCTTCCAAAATATCCTTAGTTGCCACCCCCCGTAGAAATGCTGTTGAAGTGGCAGTAGCCCTAGTGGAATGAGGCCTAATCCCAGCTGGAACCACCATGCCATGATGGGAATAACAAAATGCAATGCAAAAGCCAATCCACCTAGAAATAGTTTGTGTTGACACAGGCTTGCCCTGAACTCAAAGCAAAAGAAACAAACAACTGCTGAGACTGCCTAAAATCCTTAGTCCTGCTTAAGTAATAACGCAATTGCCTGTGTACATCTAAAGTATGCAAAATCTTTTCCCCTTTATTTTGGGGGTCTGCATAAAAGTAGGCAAATGAATAGTTTGGTTTAAAGCCACACTAGAAACCACCTTAGGCATAAAGGAAGGATTAGTACGGAAGGATACCCTATCCTTATGGAAAATCAAAAAGGGCTCGACTGCCATAAGGGCCTGCAACTCAGACACCCTTCTTGCAGAAGTAATAGCCAAGAAAAAAGCAGTCTTCCATGACAAACAGTTCAATTCAGCAGTAGCCGCAGGCTCAAAAGGTTGTAGAGTAAGTCTTTCCAACACAAAATTGAGATCCCAAGCAGGAGTAGGAGCTCTACGTGGGGGTCTTATATTCTTTGCCCCTCTAAGAAACTGCTTGAACAAAGGATGTGAAAACAAAGGTGGGTCACAATCATATTGAGCTGAAATTGCTGCAGCATGAATCTTAAGAGAAGAGAAGGACAACCCTTTGTCCAATAACTCGGTAAGATATTGAACAGCCACACTCAAATTAGGCTCAGAAATCTCCAAATTCTTTGCTGTACTCCAAAATAAAAATCTCTTCCATTTTGCTGCGTACACTCTCTTTGTACTAGGTCGTCTAGCTTCCATAATCACATTGAAAACTTGTTGAGGAAGTTGAGACCTGCTGTGTTTCAACACAGAATATGCCAGGCTGTTAGATGAAGAGAGTGAAGCTTGACATTGAGCAGATGACCGTCCTGAGATAACAGATGAGGAATCAGAGGTAAAGGCCATGGAGGCTTCTGTACCAGACTCCGTAGTAGTGGGTACCAGTGTTGCCGAGGCCAATCTGGAGCTATCAAAACCATCCGTGGCCTGTCTTGTCTGACCTTTAATAGTACCTTTGGAAGAAGAGGCAGAGGTGGAAAGGCATACACAGGAAGATTTTCCCAACTGAAAGACAGAGCATCCACTTTCCAAGCTGTGTGATGAAACCCCTTTGTGCAATACTTTGGCAGCTGGTGGTTTAGTGGAGAAGCGAACAGATCTATGTCTGGAGTTCCCCATGACACTGTCAATGTCTGAAATACATGAAGATCCAGTTTCCACTGTGGGGATCCATGATTTGTCTGCTTAACACATCTGCTAAGGAGTTCCGTGCTCCTGGCAGAAACCTTGCCTGAAGAGTTAGTTGCAAGCTTAGCGCAGTCTCCCATAAAATCATTGCTTGCCTGCACAGAGGATAAGAATGTGTTCCCCCTTGTTTGTTGAAGTACCACATGACAGTTGTGTTGTCTGTTAGAATCAACACTTGCCCTGGAAGAAGTAACTCTTTGAAATCCAGCAATGCGAACTGGACTGCCAACATCTCCATTATGTTGATATGTAGATGCTGAAGTCTGGCAGGCCACTCGTCTTGTATCCACTTTCCACTGAGATGAGCTCCCAAAGCAATGTCTGAGGCATCTGTCAGCAAAATCCGACTCGCCTCTGGCCGGGTCACAGAGAGTCCCTTGTTTTAGGTGACATTCCTGAGCCCACCAGAAAAATTCACTGTGATGGCAAGGTATTATTTAAATGACAGTGTTGAAATCCTGGCAGTGCTGTGTCCATACAATTTTGAGATACCATTGTAACTTCCTCATATGCAGTTTGGCATTGGGAAGCACCAGAATACAAGATGCCATGAACCCTAATGCTTGAAGGACTGTCTCTGCAGTCAGCACGGACTGAGGAGATAGTTGATGGAAGTAAAGTGACAGACTCTTTTGTTTGTCCGGGGTTAAAAAGGCCATCTGGGCTGCTGTATTCAGTCTCACACCCAGAAAGCACATGGCTTGAGAGGGTACTAGACTGGACTTTATTTCGTTCACAGAATACCCTAGGCATCTTAGCACTATAGAGGGTACTAGACTGGACTTTATTTCGTTCACAGAATACCCTAGGCACCTTAGCACTGCTATAAGATATTCCAGATGCTGTAGAAGGTCTTCCTTTTCTTGAGTCAGAATCAGGTAGCCGTGTAAACAAGGATAGATTAGAAGTCCTCGGAGCCTGAAGTAAGCTATTACTGGAGCCAGAACCTTTGTGAATACGCTGGGCGCAGTAGATAAGCCAAAGGGCAATGCAGAGAACTGAAAATGAGAATCTCCAGCTCGAAACCGCAGAGACTTCCTGTAACTTAGCCTGATAGGCACATGAAGGTAAGCTTCCTTGAGATCTAAAGTTACCATCCAGTGATCATTGCCCAGCAGGGGAAAAGCAGTTGTAAAGTCAACATCTTGAACTCGGGAATGTCCAGATAAGTGTTGAGGAGAGATAAATCCAAAAGCAGTCTCCACGCGTTACCCTTCTTTGGTACTAGGAACATGCGAGAATAAAATCCTAGGCCCCTTACTGAGACAGGGACTGGCTGAATGATGTCCAACACCCATCTGTCTGGAGTAAGTAAATCCCAATTTTCCTGGAAAAGAGACAGTTGTCCATCAAAAGGAGCTGCCAGACGAGAATCTACTGGCAGCTGAAAAGGCAGGCCATTGGGTCTGTTTATGAAAGGACTGACCCCTGCCCTCACCAGAAGTCTGAGCAGGTGAACTCTCTGTTCTAGGTCTAAAAAAAAAACCTTGAGCCCTGCCCCTACCACGCCTAGACCTACCCCTAGACTGGGAATCATAAGCAGGATATGTCCGCCCCTTAGCAGGCCAATTTCTACTAAACTTCGGTGGCTGTACCTGCAAAAAAATCTTTAACAGTTTGCATAGACTTAGCTTTGTCCTCCATATCCTTTAAAACTGCTTCCACAGGCGAACCAAACAACACATCAGACTGTAAAGGAGCATCCAAAATCCATGTCTTAACATGCCAAGCCAAAATTTTGATCCCTCAACCAGGCATGCCTGCGAAGAACAGAACTAGTGGCAGCCACCCTTGAGGAGGCCTGCACCGCATCAAAACCACATTGCAAAGAATGCTTGTCCACTTGTTCAGACACAGAAACAAAATCCAGCAAGTCTTTACAAGCAATACCTTCTGACAAAGCATGCAACTTAGATTTCAATTGTGAAAGGAGATAATTTAGATATTTCAGCATGTGAAACCGACAACTCAACGCTCCCATGGCTAGAGTGGAAGAAGTATACACTGTTTTACTCCACCTATCTAACACCCATGCCTCTTTGTCAGTGGGAACAGGAGTTTTAATCACATTCAACACAGGAGGCATAGCTAAGGGCCTATGCTGGGGTAAAAACAAGAATTCCCTAAGCCACTTCCTGGAATCAGAGTAATCCTGGCCATCCCATTTAAAGTGCTCCCACATGGAATGCAGAGTCTCTGAAAATGAAAAATCCTCAGGAGGAGAAGCCGAAGGAGCGGCATCATCCACATCAGAATCAGAATAATGAGGATACTCCTGCAAATCTTCTGCAGAAGACTCAGAAGCCCCTGAACCCTGTTCAAAACTGTCAAACTCAGGTTCCACTCTAGGCCTCTAATCAGGAGGGCCCATAGAACCTCCAAGCATAGTAATCAAATCTTCTGCCATGTTAAGCATATGTTTCTTAGGTACAGAACCTGAAAGGCTAGGAGAAGCCCCTACTAAAGCCGAAGTTGGCCTACCTCTAAAAGAAGGTTTGGCAACAGAAGGAGAGGCTCTAACTACTTCGGGAAGAGAGGGAAGAATAGTTACATGAGAAGCCCCCTCAGCCTGGCCTGCCCCCAGAGAGGGTACATCCAGTAACAGTAAAGTTTCTGCCTGAGACTCCATAGAAACTCCCGGCAAAACCTCTGGCTCCACCGAGCCACCTAAAGAACCGACGTCCAGGACTGCCAGTGCATCAACCCTAGGCTTCGCTGTTGTGTCCTTGTGCTTCCTGGATGAAGCGGGCGTCGGAGCATCCGACAGCATTTCATAATTGCATCCCAAACACTAATCTGGCATAGTCTAACCTCCTCCCAATAGTGTGTTTGTTAAACCTAGCACAAGAGCGGCCACCAACAACGTCGTGCTCAGGCCCTAAACAAGGTATACACAACGTATGGTAATCCCTATGAGGTACGTGTTTCCCATAAGAAATACAATTATACACTTTTTCTGACATCCGGTTAAATACTGAGGCAAGAAAAAACAAAAACGTTCCCCAACGGGGTACTTAGCCAACTCTGATTCGGTCTGAAACTCCGGTTTCGGAAATATTTCAGAACGCCAACCTGCACTCGCAAAACAGCTTCTGCATCGGATCTCGCGGCAAAAAAGACTGAGGATATGGCGCCGGTCATGCGCATTAGTACCCTGACGTACTGACGTCAGTCTAATGCGCCATGACCGACGTCAGCCTTATACTCTGGTATTCGGGCCGACTGGATGCGGACTATACCCAATAGTAAGGACTGCAGCAATGGAAGACGAAGAACATCCCTCTTACCCAACACTAAAGCAAGAAGAAGAACTGTTTTCTATGTACAAAATGTTAAAGATGCAAAAGAGACCTGTTCAAAAGGTAGTAAAGTTGGCTTCTCAAGAATATAAATCAGGCCCAAAGGAGGAGGAATAGATTTTCTGGGGAACTGGTAAGTATGACGCCTTTAGGAACCATCTAACCTCAAAGCATGAAGAGACACGTTTTAAAGGATGTATATACCAAGCCAGAAAGGATATGCTCACACAAATATTTGAGAATAGAATGTATCCCCATTTAATATGGGTCCAGTCCTCTTTCTGGCACTACAGACATTTTTTTTTTTTTTTTCATTTTGAAATATATGACTTTCTTGTTGCAGGTTTTCTAGCTTCCTTTATCACCTGTAGCACATCCTGTAAATAAAGATGCCTAAAAGGAAGAATTAAAAGTTAACCATCCATAACCATGAGACTGAGTGTCTTCAGGTTTGGGAGAATCAGAGAGCCCTTCTATTGTGGGAGCAAGTAATAGGGTAATATGTAGCAACTGCCCTTGGCGAAATGGAAGACAATGGACAACCAATATAGTTCTTCTTGTGGAGAGTCTGAAGATAAGGTGTCATCAGGTTCAAACTCATAACCGGAAGGGGAGTGCAACTGAGAAGAGTAATCCAATGGCACAGATTCAGATTTCAAGGAAGACTCCTCCTCAGAAGAAGGTATCCCTCTTCCTTTTCAGAGAGGTAGAGAGTTAAGAGGCCAAAAACTGTGGAGGCTTTAAAGCCTTTGAGAAAAATCCTAGCACTCCTTTTGAAGATCTCTGGATACCCAGATAGGCAGAGAAGAAATGTGTTTAGTCTTTAATTTCTTCTTTTTAGGGGGTTTATAACAAAATCAAACATGACATACCTCCACCAGGGAATCACAGACATCCTTATTTATCCGTATCAGACGTACATTCTTTGGTGGTAGCCATTTAATATGTTGAGACTCCCTAGAGTGAGTCCTGAAACATGGAGAGTGCATGGCTGAAAAACAGACGTACATACACTAAGTCCAAGGTGGCCATTTCTCCGAATATTCCCTTTTTTTCTGAGGTATGGCAATCTTAGCGATGGAATAATTAATGGGGGGGGGGGTTTACAGGGGGCTTGTCCCCTTGCAAAAAAAGAAGTTTAAAGAATGAGAGTGATGCTTGAGATCCATTCTCTTCCTGTAGTTTCAGTCTCTTTTTTGCATGTTGGTACTTGGCATTTCGACACCAGACATTTCAGTAGGGATCCCCTTCTGGTCCCTCTAAAAATATCAAGCCTGGGCTCCTCCTTTGTTGTCTAAACAGCCACCTAACTGGTCAAATGAGGCATGCCAGAAGGCTGTTCCATATCAACTTCCAACATGGTTGTGACAGTGGGAAGAGGCCCGGGGGTCAGACATTCTACGGGCTTACCAGAGATGTCAGACTCTGACAAGGACAAAAAAACTGGCACAGGCAATATCTTATTTTTTTTTTTGGTTTTCATTTCAGGTTACAAAGATATTCTAAGGCAGGAACCTAAGTCATTTTTTTTTTTTTAAAAGATAAATGCTTCTCGAGGTCTTCAGTATAAAAGCCTGACAAACAGAGTATTTGAAATCACAGTCAGGTCTTAAGCAAAAAGAAGGCAGTGAGTATGCCTTATCCTTATATGGAATCTGCCTACCATAGAGGCATTTGTCTCACTTTCATGACATCACGACATGAACAAAGATCAAAAGACAGGGAAAAAAGTTTAAAATGAGGAAGGATCCCAAGCAGGGTATTTAGCTTTCCCTCAGAAAGGTAACTGGATGTTTTAGTAGTGGTTGACAGAGAAAGCTTTAGAAGGAGTCTTGCTACCTGAACTGACTGCAAGACAGTTACGACAATTTGGTTGTTCATACATCCTTTATATGTGCCTGCATGCAGTCTTCAAACCTACGTCTAATGCTGGATGTACAAAGTGTGAGAAAGGAGCACCTAAGCTTTGCCACACTTCCTGGATATACAGTATCCTTTACAGGATACATACTATTTGTCAGTGTTACTGGCACAGTGATCTTACAAGGAACATGAAGCTGATGCACTTAAATCAACTAAATGCCTGATGGTCTAAGCAGATCAAGATTGACATTTCAAGGATCAGATTAAGAACAAACAGGCAACTTGGTGCTCTATGCAGCATCAACCATTTCCTGATAACCACAGTCTAAGTACATCATAAAGCTCTGCTTACACCAAGGTTGCCTCTTGGATGTACAACTTTTACTCAGATGCAACTAGGATATCCACAAAGAATAACCAACTGTGCTGCATTTATAGATTTGCTTGAAATTGTTTGCTGTTTTACTGATAGTTAACAAAACTGTAGTGCTTTTATTTGCTTGATATTTCTGGTTACTGTCTAGATTCTGTTCAGATGGTTTCATAGCAGGGGTTGGTCCACCTTCTTTAGAAACCAGCCTAGCCAAAGTGTGAGCACAGCGTTTTGTGTTATTTGATTCTCAGAGTCTCTTAAGTTTTCATTTATACTAATGTATAAGGAGTTACAATTCTATGAGACAGTATCAGTATCTTAGCTGCTCCTTCTGGCCTAGCTGTGACTGACTCAGCCATTTTGATACACAAAGCCTATATTTTTTGGCACTTAATCTGTTATCAGTGATAGTCATCAACAAAACTGTGCTGCATTTACTGATTTGCTTGAGACTGCTTTTCTCTGTGTCTGCATTTTGTTTTTCCCACCCTAGTGTTGGTCTGTTCTTAAATCTGGTGGCTTTGGAATTGCCCGCCCCTGCTGTTAATTTGATTTTGGACAAGTCTCACAGTCCATCTCAATTGCTTACCGTACTGAGTACGGGGTGATCATTTGGGTATGACTACCCCCTTGCTTCTTTGATTTTGGACACTCCTCCCAGTCCCGTCTCATCAGCTCATTCTACTGTGTACTGACAGAATATTTCAGAAAGCCAGTCTCCTTAGTTTTTTAATTTTGAATTATCTTCTGTTCCTTCCCTCTCCATAAAACCAAAAAATGTTTACACTTTTTCATTTATTTATTTTACTCTTCCTCCTTACTCAAGTGTTGAAGTGGTTTTATGCTGCTGTATTTATTACTGCTTGTTAGTAGTCTGATTAAATTTGTCTGTTATTCTAACTCTCTTAGTCTTGGTTTTAGCACTTGGGCTTCAGGCCAGTTTCTTTACATTTAAGAAGGTTTTCATGGTCTACACTGTTGTCAACAAACGCTAATCAAAACCATCTCCCCCAAAGTCTTTCCAAGTTTAAGAAAACTATGTCTGGACAATTCCCATTAGTTTCTCCTGCCAGCCTGGTCAACATGGGCATACTGAGACAGTGTAGCAACTGCCTCATGTTCACTAACAACCCTCTTCTCCTAGCACATAATTCTTGTACTTGCGATAAATGCATCTGTATCAGTAAAATGTAATCCATGCTCTCTCGCGCCTCAGTCAGTACACCTCTGACAATGAGGAGATTGCCAGCACAAACACCACATCACATAGTGAAGCACAGTACACACACATACATATACAGAGGTCCTCAAAAAAAATTATCTAAACAGCAGAGACCTCCAAAACACACACACAACACCAAACACATTACAGACAGCAGACAACACACCAGTGTCTCAGAAACACAGCAATAAACTCATACGGCACATTAAACCAAACATATTAGTCACTGGTGACTCAATTGTGAATCACACCGATGTCCCCCTCACCAGGCTCGACAAGGAGAAGATCACTGTCAGTTGTCTGTCAGGTGCCAGAATCTGCCACATCAAGCATGCACTTAAGTCTCTCTACAACAGGTACAAGTATGACTCTGTCATTGTTCATGTTGGTGTGAATGACTTGAGATGTACTTCCCTGGACTATATAAAGAGAGACATGATTGAGCTGTCAGAGTATGTGTCCCAGGCAAGTATGACCTTAGACCTAAGCAGCATATTACCTTCACCAAGAATGATACCACAATACCAACAAAAAATAATTGACTTCAACAATTGGCTTAGTTTCTAGTGTCATTCCAAGGGCATCCAGTACTTATATGCCTGGGATGACATGGTTGACAGGCCTCGATGCTTTGCCAGAGACAGTCTCTACTGGTCTCCCCTGGGATTCTGGATTCTGGCCAAGGCTCTTGCCTCCCCATTGTGCCTTTTTTGGCAATGTCCTACAGACAAATCTTCCAACATAAAAGATCTGTCAAAAAGCATATTGAAGGTTTTGCTGCTTAACGCTAGGAGTCTTAACCTGAAAATGCACTCACTGAAGGCTCACCTAGCACTGGAAGATGCTGACATCTGTGCAGTCACGGAAACTTGTTTCAAGGCTGCAGAGAGCACCCCTGCCTTACCAGGCTATACCTCATCCCACACATTTCGACCCCAAAATGAGGTCAGGAAGACTAAGGGTGGTGGAGTTTCTATTTTCATTAAAGAAAACCACACATCCACAGTGGTTTGCCAGCATGATGCACTAGAACTTCTCCAGAAGTAATTGACAACTGGCAAGACACCTCTCCAAGTTATAGCCAGCTATAAACCCCCCTCCATGACTCAGGACACCCACTCCTCCTACCTGGACTTGCTTGAGTCCATCAAGGTACCCCCTAACACCCTGATCCTTGGTGACTTCAACTACCCCACCATACACTGGGTGAACTATTCCTGCTCTAATGCACTCACCCAACAATTCCTTGACTTCATCAGTTCTAATGCACTAGACCAGCTTGTCTCATCCCCACAAGAGGAGATGGCATTCTAGACTTGGTTCTCACCAACATGGGTGACCGCACCACCCCCATAGTAAATTCTTCCCTGGTGAGATCAGACCTTCGGTCTGTCTCATTCAAAGTGTCTATCCCATCCAACCCCACCCCCCCCAGCCGTAACCAGGCAAAAAACTTCTCAAAAACAAGGTATAAATAGATTCACACTACCAACCCCCCACACACAAACACACACAGGATGCAGACATATATGATGAACTGCCAGTGCTTTATACAAGCACCTGTACAACTGCATGGACTCAGCAACACCCAACAGAACTAAAACCTGCTCCTCAAGGAAACACAAACCGATGTGGTGGACATCCTCTCTCAACAGGCTTTACAACAAAAGGAAGAAACTGTTGTCCAAGGATAAAAAGGCACAAATTACTAATTGGAAAAACTCCCTCCTTAGCCTCAACAAGCAAATTAGATCACTAGTGAAAACCTCCAATTATGAACTGAAACGAGCCTCCAAACCAAAGACTAACCACAAAGCCTTTTTCAGTTCCGCCAGAAATCTCCATGGCAAAGCCCAGGTCTGTTCCGAATTAGTTCTTAATGGTTTCACTTACACTGATCCTGTTGACTTAGCCAATTTGCTAGCAGACCAGATCAGTGCAAACTACACCCACCTGTCCCCCCCCCCCACAAAGGCCCATTCGACATCCCTGATACTTGCGCTGCACCTCACATCTTCATAGATCAAGTGTTAAAGGCCCTTTCCAAGGCAAAGAAAGAACAGTTGTGTACACTTACCATAAATGTAGACGTTCGAGTGTATTCATCACACTTAGGTTATCTGCCTGCAGGTAGCCTTCAGTTGGCCCGAATACCAGAGATTTAGTAATTCTGCATTGGTTGCTGTCGCTCCAAGTCTGATGTCATGTCATCAGGGGTATAAAAACAGGCAGCTGACACCAATACATCAGTTTTTCTTGACCTAAATATCAGGAGATCCCACAAAAGGGAGCTAAGCCGTGGTGGGAAAAACTCTACCAGTAAAAAGTAAATACCAATACTCAAACCCCTGCAAGGGGTGAGTAGTATACACAGAGGCAAGAGAGAGAAAAGGGGGCAGGAGGGAGGGAAATCAGGACTGCAACAGTGAATACACTCAAACATCTAAATTTACGGTAAGTGTATACAACTGTACTATGTTCTTCGTGTTTCACTGTTGGCAGTCATCACACTTGGATGGATTCCCAAAGCTGTAGAAAGGGTAGAGGCAGTCAAGAAGAGTTTGGGCTGGCTAGTATGCCCTGCAGGACTGCAGATGCAAAACCCACCCTGGATTTGGAAAATACGGGCAGGTGATAATGCTTAGTGAATGTTTGTACAGCACTCCAGGTAGCAGCCTCCAGAATGTCCCTGGTAGGGACTCCCCTGACGAATGCTGTAGAGGTAGAAGTTGCACAAGTGGAATGTGTTCTGACCCCAAGGGTTTGGCTTCCTATGGTGTTTGTAGCAGAAATGGATACAGTGTGCTATCCATTTGGAAATTGTCCGTTTTGAAATTACCTTGCCCTCTGCCCCTAGTGCAAAACTGAGTAGTAACTGGTCAGATTTCCTTAAGGCTTTAGTACTTTTCAGGTAGAATCTGAGCTGTCTGTGCATGTCCAAAGAGTGGAGAATCCTTTCTCCTTTATTTTGAGGATTAGGGAAGAAGGTTGGCAAATGGATAGATTGGTAGAGAGCCAGACTGGACACCACTTTGGGCATAAAGGAAGGATTAGTCCTGAGGGAGACCCTGTCAGAATGGAAAATGATGAAGGGTTCCACGGCCATCTTTGGCCAGCATAGGAAGAAGCTGCTGCAGGGTAAGCATTTTGAATTTTGGTACCACCAGGAAGGTGCTTACGATGGAAAGATCTAGGATTGGGCACCAAGTGCCCTCTCTTCTGGGTACCAGGAAAAGTCTGGAATAGAACCCTTGTCCTGTTTGTTCCACAGGAACAGGCTGAATTGCCCTTATGGAGAGCAGGGATTGAACTTGGTTTTGTGCCTCTGCCCACTGGTTTGCAGGAAAGTCTGGGAACTCTTTTGGGGTTGGCAGTGACTGGAAGTAAAAAGTACCCCTGGGAAATAATGTTGAGGACCCATCGTTTTTTCGTGATGAAGTCCAGTTTTTTGCATGATGGGCAAGTTTTCCTCCTAGGGGAACAAGTAGTTGGGCAAAGGTGGGAAGTGGAGTTGAGAAGTCATTGTGAATTCTTCTTGTAAGGGGTTGGCTTAGCACTTCCTGTTTTTGAAGTGGAGGCACTCATTGCTTAGATCTCTGCATACCCTGAGACTGTAGTCTGAGGGGGGGGGGGTCTGTTTCTCCTAAGTCTAGTCTGAGGTGGCCTTGAGCGGGTTGGAAATGACCAATGTTTCGAGGGGCAATGCCTACTGAATCTAGGAGGCTGTACTTGCAAGAAATCTTTGACTGTCTGCATAGATTTAGCTTTTTCTTCCATCTTTTTAAGAACCTCTTCTGTTTGGTGCCAAACAGTTTGTCCTTATTCAAAGTTTCGTCTAGTAATTTGGTTTGACATGGTCTGGCAAGGTTTGCTCCTTAAGCCAAGCATACCTTCTCAGTACAGAACCAGTGACTGCTGCCCTGCAAGATGCTTCTAGGGTGTCAAAGCCACACTGCAAAGTATGCTTGCTGATTTGGCTTGCACAATGCATAAGCTCTTATAGTTCTTTACTTTCTGCACAGTCAGTAAAGGTAGCTGTTTTTTGCTTAACAAGTTCCATTATATGTTGTTGGTACTTCAGCATGTGAAACTGGCAATTCAAAGTGCTAATGGCTAGAGTTGCAGAGGTGTATACTTTCTTACCCCATCGGTCTAAAGCTCTAGAGTCCCTGTCCAATGGAGTGGGATTCTTAGCTGTAGTTGCCTTGATATCTTTAGGCCCCTGGGTGATGACCTCTGGGTCAGCAGTAAGATTTTTTAAAAGGAATTTGAGAGAGTCAGGTACTCTGTAGTACCTGTCTGGTTTCCTAGGTGCAGGGGGGTAAGGTATCAGGAGTTAAACTGGATTCCATAAAGACATCATCCACAACATCCAAGACCAGGGGTATTGCTAAGGGCCTATGTTGAAGCAAGTCTAGAAATTCTCTGAGTCTCTTTTTGGACTGAGGATAGTCTTGGCATTCTCACAGTGGAAATGCTCTCAAAGTATGCAAGGTTTCACCAAAAGAAAAAGCCTCTGGAGAAGAAGCAGAGGGAATATACTCTTCTGCATCTGAATCCTCATAAGCAGATAAAGGCATGTCCTCATAATCAGATACTTCAGAGTCATCAGACTCTTGGTCTGTTAAAGCTGCTGGGGACAGGTCTCTTTTCCTCTTAGCAGGGGAAGGCCGACTTCCCCTAATCGACATAATAAGGTCTTCTGCCATTTTAAGCATTTGATGTTGTGGCAAGGAAGAAGGTGCATGTTTTTGGTTCATCGGTTTTTTAGGCGTAGCGTATATTCTTGGCCTTAGTAACTAGGTAGTTTTAGACAGAACTGAAGACGCGAAATAAGTCATCAGTTTGTGTCGAATATCGTTTTTACGAAGAACTTCCTCAGAAGCCGGTGCCTGCTCAGCGGCTCCGGACCATCCAAGGTAGAGATGTCTGCAGATTCCATCAAAGAAGAGTCTCGTGGCATACCGGACTCCGAACGGGTCTTGGTAGAGGCCTGCGAATCCAATGAAGCGGGCATCAGGGGCTGCGAAAGTGCCTCACTCAATACCGGCAAACTTGTGACTAGCTTAACAGAAGTGTCATCGGCAGCTTTGGACCTGTACGGTCTTGCCTCTGTCTCTATCATTACGTTTTCTCAGATCGGGAGTTGGATGGCTTACCGACATTATTTCAGAATACGGAGATCAAGAATGAAAGTATTTAGCAACAAAAAGGGCCTAACGATGAATAGTTCGGGCGTTGAACAAGGCACAAAACTGACAGTGGGGGACGTTGTGGTCAGGGTCTAAACAGGTGACGCAGTAAGAATGGAAATCTCAGTGTGGTATTTGCCTTCCACAGGCAAAACAATTGTTATCTTTCTCTGACATCGGTTAAAGCAAGAAAAAAGGATCCCCAACTGGGTGCTTAGCTTTAGAAGACTTCAGGATAATTCAATTCAATAATGAAAATTCAGGTAGGGGCTGACCGGCACTCGTGCGAAGTGCTTCTGTGATGGGCTCCACGGCAAGAAAGACTGATGCGATGGTGTTGGCTGCCTGTTTTTATACCCCTGAAGACCTAACGTCAGACCTGGAGCGACAGTAACTGACGCAGAAATTCTAAGTCTCTGGTACTTGGGCTGACTGAGGGGTACCTGCAGGCAGATAACCCAAGTGTGATGACTGCAACAGTGAAACACGAAGAACATCGCAGCTTCCATAGGACCTGATAGTATCCCAGGATGTATTCTTCAACATCTCCAGCAAAAACTCTCCTCACCATTGAGCACCCTAGTCAACCACAACCTAAGTACAGGGTTCATTCCAGCAGAGTGGAGAAAGTACAGTTGTGTACACTTACCATAAATGTAAATGTTCGGGTGTACTCACTGTTGCAGTCATCACACTTGGGGTTATCTGCCTGCAGGTAGCCCTCAGTTGGCCAGAATACCAGAGAATTAGTATTTTTGCGTAGGTCGCTGTCACTCCAGGACTGACGTCAGGTCATCAGAGGTATAAAAACAGGCAGCAGACACCATTACATCAGTTTTTCTTGCCCCAAATGTCAGGAGCCCCCCAAATAGGGAGCTAAAGTTATGGTGGGGAAAAAACACCAGCAAAAAATAAATACCAATACCCCAGAAAGGGGCGAGTAAAAGACAGAGAGAGGAGAGAGAGACAGAGAAAGACAAGGGGGCTGGAGGGAGGGAAACTAGGACTGCAACAGTGAATACACTTGAACATCTACATTTATGGTAAGTGTACATAACTGTACTATGTTCTTCGTGTTTCACTGTTGCAGTCATCACACTTGAGTTGATTCCCAAAGCTGAGGAAGGGTGGAGGCAGTCAAGAAGAATTGGGTCTGGCTAACATGGCCTGCAAGATTGCATTTGCAAAACCCACTCTGGATTTGGAAAAGATAGGCAGGTGGTAATGTTTGGTGAAGTTGTGTACAGAACTCCAGGTAGCAGCTTCCAGAATGTCCCTGGTAGGGACTCCCCTGAGGAATGCTGTAGAGGTAGAAGTTGCCTAGTGGAATGTGTTCTGACTCCTTGAGGGGTTGGTTTCCCATGGTGCTCGCAGCGGAAATGGATGCAGTGTGCTATCCATCGTGCTTGCAGCAAAAATGGATGCAGTGTGCTATCCATTTGGAAATTATTTGATTTGAAATAGCCTTGCCCTCTACCTCTGGTGCAAAGCTGACTAGTAACTGGCCAGATCACCTGAAGGGCTTAGTCCTATCAAGATAGAATCTGAGCTGTGCACATCCAAGGAGTGCAGGATCCTTTCCCCTTTATTATGAGGATTAGGGAAGAAAGTTGGCAAATGGATAGATTGGTTTAGAGCCACACTAGACACCACTTTAGGCATAAAGGAAGGGTTTGTCCTGAGGGAAACCCTGTCAGCATAGAAAATAATGAAGGGTTCCACAGCAATAAGTGCTTGTAGCTCAGACACTCTTCTAGCTGAAGTGATGGCCAGAAGAAAGGCTGTTTTCTAAGAGAGAAATTTTAACTCTGCTGACGCTGCAGGCTCAAAAGGAGGTAGCATGAGCTTTTCCAGTACAAAGTTAAGGTCCCAAGCAGCAGTGGGTGCTCTCCTTGGCGGCCTTAAGTTGTTAGCCCCTCTCAGGAATTGTCTGATAAGAGGGTGAGAGAAAAGAGGTGGCTCAGTGCTGTAATGAGCCGAAATGGCAGAGGCATGGATCTTAATGGAGGAGAAGGATAGGCCTCTGTGGAGTAGATCTGCTAAGTAATCCAGGATCCGAGGCAGGAAGGGCAGAGTTGTGTCCTCCCCTTTGGACTGAACCCAGGAGCAGTACCTTTTTCACTTATCAGCATAGGATTTCCTTGTACTGGGTCTTCTGGCTTCAAGGATGATGCCCAGCACCTGCTTGCTTAGGCTGGTTACTGGGGAAGAATTCAAAGAATAAGCCAGGCTGCAAGATTTAAGGTCTGCTGTTGTGGATACAAGATCTGTCCCCCTGCTGAGAGAGCAGAGTTGGGTTCTGGTGTAGGTGCCAGGGTGGAACCAGTGACAGGCTGCGCAGGAGTGGGTATCACTGCTGGCATGGCCAGTCCGGGGCAAACAGAACCGTCCTTGGTCTGTCCGGTCTTATCTTGAGCAATACTCTGAGAGAAGGGACAGAGGGGGAAAGGCATAGATTGAGAGGTTGACCCATTGAAAGGATAGGGAATCTACTTTCCAGGCCCTTCTGTGAGGTATCCTGGTGCAGACTTTGCTGAGCTGGTGATTGCAGAGGGAGGCAAAGAGATCCACCTCTGGGGTCCTCCATTTCTGAATTAGAAGGTTGAATTTGCTGGGCTCTAATTGCCACTCATGAAGCTCTAGGAGACTTCTGCTTAAGTCGTCTGCCAGTGAATTTTGTCTGCCTGGCAGGAATTGAGCTTGCATATGGACCTGCATGTTCAAGGCCGTGTTCCACAGGGACATGGCTAGCCTGCAGAGTGGGTAAGAATGGGTTCCCCCCTGCTTGTTGATGTATCACATAACTGTGGTGTTGTCTGTTTTTATTAGCAGGTGTCCTGGAGAGAGTAGGGATCAGAAAGCTGTTAGAGCTTGCTGCACCGTTAGCATCTCTTTTTGGTTGATGTGCAGATGAATTTGACTTGGGCTCCAGTGGCCCTGAATGCACTTGCCGTCCATGTGTGCCCCCAAGCATAGTCTGATGCATCTGTGGTCAGGGTCTGGGCGGCATGGGATTGAGTAAAAGGTAGTCCCCTGTTGTGGTTGCATGCATCTGCCCATCAAAGGAACTTTGTCCTTAGACAGGGTATGATAGGAATGACTGTTTCCAGGTCCTGAGAATATTGGCACCAAAGACTTTTTAAGTACCATTGAAGTTTCCTCATATGCAGTCTTGCACATGGAATTAGCAGTATACATGAGGCCATGAACCCTATTGCCTGCAGAATTTTTCTTGCGGATAACTGGGTTCTTGTGGCCATTTGTTTGAAGTAGGCTGTCAGATAAACTTGTTTTTCTGAAGTGAGGAATGCCATCTGGGATATTGTGTCCAAGCTTGCTCTCAGGAATACAATCTTTTGACTGGGTACCATTTTTGATTTTCGTTGATGGTGTACCCCAGGAAAGTGAGAAGGTTTTTCACAAATGTCAGGTGCTGCAACAGCAATTCTTGACTGTCTGCCTGAATCAGGCAGTCGTCAAAGTATGGGTAAATTTGGATATTTCTCTGCCTGCAGTATGCAATGGCTGGAGCCAAACATTTTGTGAATACTTTGGGTGCAGTGGATAAGCCAAAGGGAAGTGCAGAGAACTAATAGTGCATTGATACGGCCCTGAAACTAAGTTACTTCCTGCAAGACTCCCTTATAGGGATGTGCAGATAGACTTCTCTGGTACCACCTGGAAGGTGTTGAGAACTGAAAGATCCAGGATTGGGTGCCAACAGCCCCCTTTTCTGGGTACCAGGAAGAGTCTGGAATAGAATCCTTGACCTATCTGTTCCACAGGAACCAGCTGAATACCTCTGATGGATAGCAGGGATATAACTTGGTTTTGAGCCTCTGCCCACTGGTTTGGAGGAATGACTGGGAACCCTCTTGGGGTTGGCAGTGAGTGGAAGTAAAATTTGTACTCCTGGGATACAATGTTGAGGACCCATTGGTCTTGTGTGATGGACATCCAATTCTTTGCATGAAGGGCAAGTTTTCCTCCTAGGGGCACAAGCAATTGAGCAGAGGTGGGGAGTGGAGTGGGGAAGTCATTGTGAGATTGGCTTACCACTCCCTGCTTTGTGGGTGGGGGCACTCCATTGCTTAGATCTCTGCATACCCTGAGACTGTGATCTGGGTGGTTTGTTTCCCCTGGGCCTGGTTTGAGATGGCCTGGAGGGGAGTGGAAAGTGCCAGTGTTTGGAAGGCAATGCCTACTGAATCTAGGGGGTTGCACTTGTAAGACCTCTTAACAGTCTGCATAGACTTAGCTTTTTCTTCCATATTTTTAAGAATCTCTTTTGCTTTGGTGCCAAACAAACTGTCCTTGTTCAAAGGAGCGTCTAGTAACTTTGATTTGACATGGTCTGGCAAAGTCTGCTCCTTGAGCCAAGCACGTCTTCTCAGTACAGAACCAGTGACTGCTGCCTGGCAAGATGCCTCTCTGGTGTCAAAGCCACATTGCAAATTATGCTTGCTGACTTGGCTTGCAGAGTGCATAAGCTCCTGCAATTCCTTATTTTCTGCACAGTCTGTAAAGGTTGTTATTTTTTGTTTAATAAGTTCCATAATATGTTGCTGGTACTTCAGCATGTGAAACGGGCAATTTAATGCCCTAATAGCAAGAGTAGCAGAGGTATCTACCTTCTTACCCAATCTGTCTGAAGATTTTGAATCCCTGTCCGATGGGGTGGGATTCTTGGCCGTAGTTGCCTTGATAATTTTAAGCCCCTGGGAAATTATCTCTGGGTCAGCAGTAGGATTCTTGAAAAGAAACTTGTGAGTGTCAGGTACTCTGTAGTACCCATTTGGTTTTCTAGGGGCAGGAAGTAAGGTATCTGGATTTCATGCAAACATCAACAACCTCCAGGACAGGGGTATTGCTAAAGGCTTGTGCTGTGGAAAATCTTAGAATTCTCCGAGTCTTTTTTTGGACTGGGAATAGTCTTGGCATTCCCACTGGAAATGCTCTCTTAGGGTATGTAAGATTTCACCAAATGAAAAATCCTCTGGAGCAGAGGCAGAGGGAATGGATTCCTCTGCATCTGAATCCTCATAAGCAGATAAGGGCAGGTCTTCATAATCGGATACCTCAGTCATCGGACTCCTGGTCTGTAGAAGGTGCAGGGGACTGGTCTCTTTTCCTCTTAGCAGAGGAAGGCTGACTTCCCCTAATCAGTGTAATAAGGTCTTCAGCCATTCTAAGCATTTGTCTTTGAGGCAAGGGAGGACGTGCATGCACTTTGGTCATCGGTTGTCTAGGCATAGCGCATACTCTAGGCCTAAGAAACTCAGTAGTTTTAGATAAAAAAGTCGTCGGTTTGAGTAGAACATCGGTAGTGCAAAGAACTGCCTCAGAAGCCAGTGCCTGCACAGAGGCTCCGGACCAATCCGAGGGAGAGCCATTCATAGGTTCCATAATCGAAGAGTCTCGCAGACTCCGAATAGGTCTCGGTAGAGGACTGCGAATCCATAGAAGTGGGCATCAGGGGCTGAGAAAGCACCTCACTGAGTACCACCAAACTGGCGACTAGATTAGCGGAAGCGTCATCCGCAGCTTTAGACCTATGCGGTCTGTCTTTATCCTTAAGTTTTTTCAGAATATCGGTAGTCAGATGGCTAACCAAAGCCATTTCGGAATACAGAGATCAAGAGCGAAAGAATTTAGCAACAATGAGAGCCGACGACGAATGCTTCGGGCGTTGAAAAAAGCACAAAACCGACAGCGAGGTACATCGTGGTCTGGGCCTAAACACATGATGCAGTAAGAATGAAAATCTCTATGTAGTATTTGCTTTCCACAGGCAAGACAATTGTTAACTTTTTCTGACATCGGTTAGAGCATGAAAAAAGGATCCCCAACGGGGTACTTAGCTTTAGACGACTTCAGGATTAATTAATTTGTAAACGAAAATTCAGGTAGCAGCCGACCGGCACTTGCGAACTGCTTCTGCACGGGCTCCTCAGCAAGAAAGACGATGTAATGGCGTCAGCTGCCTGTTTTTACAACCCTGTCCTGGAGTGACAGCAACTGATGCAGAAATACTAAGTCTCAGGTATTCGGGCCGACTGAGGGCTACCTGCAGGCAGATAACCCCAAGTGTGATGACTGCAACAGTGATACAAGAAGAATATCTGCCATTGTCATCCCTTTGTACACAGGTGGTGCCACTACCGATCTTGGAAACTATCGCCCCCATTAGCTTGACAAGTCTGATCTGGAAGGCCACAGAGCGTATTATTATGGACCTCATAAACAAGGACATAGGTAATCTCCAATCACTTGACCCCACCCAGTTTGGATTCATCAAGGGCAGATCTTGCCTGTTGAACCTGGTTGACTTTTTTGAGACGTCACCAAGACAATGGATAAGGAAAAGTCAGTACATACAGCTTACCTTGACTTGGCCTAAGCCTTTGACACAATCCCCCATTCGGGCATCATCAAAAAGCTAACAGAACTTGGCGTAAATCCCTATCTCATCAGGTGGGCGGCCAACTGGCTCACTGATAGGACCCACAAGGTCAAAATAGGTGCCACTACTTCCAACAGCAGACCTGTTACTAGTGGTGTCCCCCAGGGATCTGTCCTGGGACCCCTATTTATTGGCATCTACATCTCAGTGGTCCAGGCAAAGACAAAAGGTTGTGGCTGACCAAGTTTGCAGACTACTGTGAGTTGGGTGCTGTCATTGACTGTCCAAATGATGTTAACATACTTCAAGAGGGTCTCACAGCAACAAATGACTGGTGCTAAAGTCATGGGCTTAAGTTAAATGCAAATAAATGTATTATCGTACCATTTGGCAAAAACATAGAACCTACTGATTACCACATCAGCGGCAACCCCCTAAGCAGGGGGAGGGTGGCCTAATGGTTAAGGTGTTTGCCTCACAAACAGAAGGTGCAGGGTTTAAGTCTCACAAAGAATAATTGGCTAGGCTTAAAATGGCTCGCAAGGGCAGTTAGCTTAGTACTGACCTATGAACCTGTGGTGAGAGACCTGGGTACCCAAGTTGACAACAATCTCACATTTGACCATCATGTAGCAGCAATGGTCAGAAAAGCCTTTTACTTTGTTCATCTCATAAGTAAAGGGAATGCATCCAGAAAAACGGAGGTTATCACCTTTCTGTACTCCTCGCTCATAAGGCCAATAACGGAGTACAATGTCCCATTTGGTATGTACGTCTCCAAATACCTGCACCAACTGGAAAGGCCACAGGAAATACCTCACAAAGAGAATCCATGGCCTCCAACACCTGTCCTATGTGGACAGACTTAAATCACTATCGCTCTACTCTGTATCATACAGACTGCTCAGAGGTGATCTGTGTCTCACCTACAAGGCAATCTCAGACCCTGCTCTACTAGAGATGCTCCACATCTGTAAGTCTAACTCCTCGCATAGTACTCGATTGAAAGGCTTAAATCTAATATGTGACATTAACAAAACCTACTGGAGAGACAGGCTTGTCTCCCAAAGGCTATCCCATCTCTGGAATAGACTACCCATACATGTCAACAAAGTACGTTGCTGACCCTCTTCAACTGCAACCTTGATGAGTGGATGGGGAACCACAAATTTGTCCCAGGGGTTCCATCTGTGTCCCTCATTGACAGGGGTGACAGGTGCTGATTGAGATTTCTCTTTTGGGGATAAACTCTTGGCTAGGCCTATAAGCCCCAGAGCCATTAGCCTAGTAATCTTCTATGATCCTACGATAATGCTATAAATTGTAGTAATGTAATTACCATTAACAATGAAGCTTAGGTTCTCTAGCTGCTTGTCGAGCTGGAGTTGGGAAAAAAGTACAGCTGTGTAAGTAAACATATCATGACAGTAGACATTTGAATAATCACTGCTACAGCAGCTTTAGTTAGATGGGTTACATCCTGCCAAGGATACAACAGTTAGCCAACTTCCAAAGCTTTAGGGTGCCTTCCACAAAGACAGTTCAAGCTGAGCTAGCTAAAAGACAAGTTTGGCTGCCCTGCCCTTCTGAGCTTTCCTGACAAAAGACAGGGAGGCGGAGCCATGAAAGGACAATGCTAGGAATAACAAAAACTGAATATCCACACCTTGGTATAACAAATACACCAAAAAGCAAGGGGGGTGGATGCGGGGAGCGGCTAATGCAGCAGTTATCACTCAAACATCTACTGTTAGGATAAGGTTACTTACACTACTGTACCATGTTCATCATACTGATCACTGCTGCAGTAGGCTTAGCTATATGGGTATGTTACCCTAGCTAACTAAATTTAGGAGGTGGAAGAAGAAGAGTCCAGGATCCATTGCAGAATGGCCCTAGCAAAGCCTGATCTGGACTAAAGAAGAGATCAAGCTTATAGTGCTTTGTAAAAGTATATAAACAGGACCAAGTAGCAGCTACTAGAATACTTCTAGACCTCAACTCTTTCCAAAAAGTCACAGATAAAGCCAAGACCCTAGAAGAGTGGGCCTTAACTCTGCCTGGAATAGCTTTGTTACGGTGAATACAATAAAAGGTAACAGCCTTAGACAAGCATTTGGAAAGAGCCTGTTTTGACACAAGAAATTAACAACTGATCTGCATATCAGAAAGATTTAGTTCTTCCAAAAAAAGTGCCAGAGTTCTCTGTGGAGACCAAGGTATGAAGTACCTTTTATCTTTCATTTTTAGGTTCAGGAAATCAAATGGGGAGATGGATACTTTGGCTTAAAGCAGTGGTCCCAAACTTTTTCAATTCTCGGCTCCCTTGCTGAATCCAGGTTTTCCCAAGCCCCCCCCCCCCCCCCCGTCAAATTCTAAGTACATTTTGCAAAACAATCTTTTTTTTTTTTTAATTAAAAGGGTTAGTTAGGTAAAAATAAATAACACACGTATTTAAGATCACAAAAAATGTAATTGAACAAATTAATAACACAGGTATATAAGATCACAAAAACCTGTAATTGAACAAATTCAACTAATTATAATTAGTGGGATGGATGAGCCTGTTGATCACTGCACATTTTCTCAAATCTTGGAATCAAACTGGGAACAGCCACTCTCCTTTCCTTCTCCACATTGATTTTCACTCAATACTTTTTTAAATGTCAATGTTTTAAACACTTTTATTTACTTTGTGTTTTAAAAATGTGACAATTTGTTTTGAAAGCTGTTAGCTTTGTTCCGGATGTTTGTACCTTCAGGTTATTAATCCTTTGAGCAGATCATTAACAATCAAGAAATCATTTTTTCACCTACTGGTAACATGCAGTAGGTGGCTCACTTGCATTTCCCCAAACTTTAGGTATATAGCTTTATGCTACTGCAACAGTGATCTATTTGAACATCCACTTGTTATAAGTTTACATAACTGTACTTTATTTGGCAAGTAAATTTTTATCGGAGTTTTCTGTGCATTGGATCTCCCTTCTCATGCTCATTTGCTCCAATCTTCTGAACTTACACCTGACTGTATGAATGATAAGTTTTTGATCCCATTTAGGTATTTTTTTATTTTTTTCAGAAGACATGCAACAGGTATTAAAGCATGTTAAAGAATGTTAGAAAACCTGCTACTATAAAAGCATAATTTGCCAAGTGGAAGAGATTTTCTAGTTGGTGCCACAATAGAGATCAAGATCTATTCTAGGCAGTGGCTTCAGTAGTTCTCCAGTACCTGTGTGAACTGTTCAAATCAGGCCTATCTTACACATCCACCAAAGTTCATCTCTTGGCCATTTCTGCTTGTGTGTGGGCAAATAAGGTGCCCAACAGCTTTAGTATACTGGCTGGACATCCGATATCCTTGGCAGGATATATCCCATATCCCATATAGCTCTGTGCAAATGCAAGTTATCTATTTGAAAATCCACTTGTTATGGTATGTTAACTTACACAACTGCACACTATTTGCTCAGGTAACTTTCTATATGAGATTTCTAACCACTCTCATAATAAAATGCTCTAACAACAAAGTGAGTTTATAATATTATCTTTTTTAGAAAATGCACATTCATAAAACCTCACAAATATTGAGCTAACATTACTGCACATGCGCCCAATTAAAAAAAATAACAGACAGCAAGAAACTCTTCATACTATCAAATAACGCCCCTGCAAAACTGTTTACCAACTCAATTTCCCCGTACCTAAATGCCAAACCATCTGATGTGCTCTAAAAGCACTTTCCGACAGCTTTGAAAGAAATGCCAGCCTCCACCAGTTTAAAGCTCAAAAAATGTAGACGCCACTTTCAGAGCTGTCATACATGTAAATATAATAAATTAATTATTTGTATGTTTGAGGTGGGTGTACATGCGAGTTCATGCGTTTAGGTGTATGTGACTTTTTTTTTTTTTAGGTCACAGCTGCAGTCAGAACCATATCTCTCAACCTCTTTACTCAAGAATTTTAGACAAATCCAAAAATTATGGGAGTACAAATGGCCAAAATCTGGGGCAGATTTTGAATATTACTTTTATAAACTTAGGAAAGTTGCTAGAATAACATCATGCATTGAAAAGAAATGGAGTCTGAAACTCAAATGTCTGTCATTATTTAGTAACTGCAGTCCTCAATAATTTGCCATTAAGCCACAAAGTTTACATGGAACAGACCAAAAATATGAAGCAAAAACCTCGACATGGAAGTATGGTTTAACCCCCCCCCCCCCCCAAGTCACAACTCCAGTCAGAGAAGCACAACTCAAGTGGAGCTCTGTGTTGCTGATAAAGTACAAAGCCAGATGTTCAGCCCCAGTCAAAATAGCTGTTAAACTGTGAGAAAGTTTGGAAAAGACCATCATGCAGTTTCAGCATTGCCAAGTAATATATAAATAAAATCCTTTTTGTTATCAAGTGAATGACAGCATGTTTCTGTCCGTTATTTCTCTTTTGCTATAATGTAGAATGCAAAACATCAACTCCAGTCCAGTAATAATTACAGTACTGTAACAGTAATAAATTGCAAATTAGTTTAGCACCCACTACCTACAGAATGACACATACATGCTAGTGTAGGAAGAATACAGGAAACTTACAAAGATGTATGGATAAGACACAGCAGTACTGAACAAACTGCAAAGATAGGGTGAACATGCATGTGTGTGAGATAGGGTAAACTTGCATGCGTGTGTGAGATAGGGTGAACTTGTGTGTGTGTCCAGCAACTTTGGGCAGGGACACGAAGCACTGGTTGGACAGAGAGAGTGCTGGAAGGACTTGGCTTGGAACCCTAGCTAAGGACTCCACTCTATAGCTTTGCCAGTGGGGAGTCTTATTGGGGATCTGGAGAGAGAGGGAGAAACCAGCCCCAAACAGACTGTGATCTCTGTGTGTTCTTAAGGGAAATTGTACTTTACTGTGTGTGCACAGTTCATCCTCCCAATGTGCATGTCCCTCACTGGTGTTAGTGGCGAAGACTGAGGCTCCTTGATTACTGGGCCAGTGCACGGGTGTCACAGTGATAGTAATTTTTAATTAATATTCATGGTAAATAATGCTGAATCATGTCGATTAAGCATAACCACGTGTATACATAACACATATTAATCAGCCTGTGAGCTTGCAAATTCAAAGTCGTTAAGAAGTGTTTAACGTTTTGCCCATTTGTTCCTCGTTATGAGAGGTAGTGCTCCACACTTTGGAGATGGAAGGTTGAGTGCTATGCTTGTTTGTTAGTAATCTCTTAAAAAGTATTTAACATTCTGAGAGGTAGTGTTCCACAGTTTGGGGATGGAAGCTTGAGTTATGTTTATACACCTTTATTTACTCTATTTGAGAATTAGCTTATATATGACCAGATCTGTCGAAAACTACAGTAATACTGGCCAAAATATGAACATAGCGAAATTATTTCATTTTGTAATCAAAGCTTCATGTTGTTGCCCCCCCCCCCCCCAAAAAAAATGTTATATTGCCTCCTATAAATTCATTCAATAGTTGTGCAATCATGTCTTGGTGAAGTTCAAATAAGCAAACCTATCTCTAAGTTATGCACAAGTAATCTACGTTTCCAAGTATTGGCTTAGAAGAGATCTACAACATTTCTGAAAAAGCTTAACACATGTGGAGTTCCTAGTACAAAAAAGAAACAATCGCCTTACTACAGCAATGTACACTCATGTATTGTTTGTACAAATAAGGAAGTCTTCTTTATCACTTGCTTGTAGGAGGAGGTGGGGCAGAAGAGGCGGAGTTCCGGGTGGGATTGAGGGGTAATGTAAATACATGCTTATAGTTAGGAATACTTTTCAGGACTCAACTGGAAGGTAGGTAAAGAAGCTTACCATTTATAAACTAGGATTAGTTTAATGTGAAAACTGAGTTTTTTTTTGCTGCATGCTGAGTACTGATTAAAAGAGGAGTGTTAAGAGTTGTAACTTAAAAGTATTACTAGTTTAGTTCGTGCTGAGGCCAAGCCTTGTTGCTGTAAGAACATCATCTGGTAACAGTAGTGCTGAACGCCAGTGTGTCCGGGGTTTTCGGTCATACAGGTTTTGGTGTTTAAGCAGGTGAAATTTAGCCAAGTTGAAATGACATTGATCATCAAAAAGTTGTGTAGCTTTGCTCAGGTCTGTTGACAAGAGTTTGCTGGGGTAGGTCCTCCGCTTGTATTCTCAGCAGTCCTAACGCCTGATATATGAAAGTCACGGTACTTTCATTGACAGAGAGGTAAAATATTGGGTACTCACTTCTGCCATAAAGAACACGTACCTAGACCAATGCAACCACTGCATATTCAATATGGCACAACTCAGTACATTGCTATGAAATCTGAAACCTGGGGTTCAAACCTTCCTTCCACCCTAGTCATTTTACAGAAGTTCTTCACAACTTCTGCATACATACTTTTTAAAAACAAATGGTTACAAACATATGACACTATTGCATAAATTAAAAACTAAATTGTCATGCATTCTTGCATAAGCAAACAGCAACTTAAAGACACATCCCAGTACACCAGCTACAACAAGTTGCTTATTGTTTTTGTTCAAACCTTCCTTCCACCCTAGTCATTTTACAGAAGTTCTTCACAACTTCTGCATACATACTTTTTAAAAACAAATGGTTACAAACATATGACACTATTGCATAAATTAAAAACTAAATTGTCATGCATTCTTGCATAAGCAAACAGCAACTTAAAGACACATCCCAGTACACCAGCTACAACAAGTTGCTTATTGTTTTTGCTCTTAACATATTTTAAGGGCAATTTTGATACTCAGATTATTCTAACTTGTCCAGGAGTCCTTTTTACCGAAGATACAAAGTGGAAATTTCTCAGTGCATAAAATGGTCTAAAATAAGTACACTACAACACACTTAAATCACAGGCCGCATATGGTCACTAATGAACCATACAATCTAGCTGCTATAACAGTTCTCCATTAGCACCTGACATCCTGTACTGTTACAAGTGACACCCTGAAACACACAACTGACCAATGATGTCAAGTACAATAAAAATCCTCGAGATTCCAAAGTAACTGGAAATTAAAAAAAAAAAAACAAGGAAAAGTTATATGGTTTTAGCTATAAAGTCTGCTTTGAAAATACCAGTATTCATAATGGAAAAGTAATTACTACCACTGGCTTAGCCTTTCTGGCATCCAGTAACTTCCAGAGTTGTCTGACCTTCTGCTAGGCAGTAAATCAACAAACCACACAATACTCATTACTGCAAGCAACAAGCACTTCATAATCACTACAACTCAGGACTGAGTGGATGACTTTTAATTTGAGCATTTGTGCTGTTACTACTCATCTGATACGATTCACAAACGTTACACTCCATTAGATGTAAATGTTTGTCTTTAAAATAAAAAAAGTTTAGTCAGTTGTGCCGCTATGAAAGAATTATGTTGTTTTTCAGTAATTCTCTGCCCAAGTCTGACAAACGTGATTGTGTTGTGCAGCTAATGTTACAAATTACTTTTTTTCTTGTTGTCTGTAAATTCCAAGTTAGCAGTGAGCATTCTTGCTGTGTGTCGCACATGCCTGGCTCATTAGTGTACTACAAGCTTTCTGTCTGGTGAAAACAAAACTTTGGGGAAATGTGACGTACCTGAATGTGCACACTTGTTTGCGGTTACATAGCCTGACACACACACACACACACACGAGTAGACAAGAAGACCTTTAGACAAGCACACAAAAAAATTGTTCTGTTAGTAACGTTTCTTGGGGGGCACTCTTCCTAGGTGGCACATTACACTCCCCTTACCATCTGCAGCAGTTGTCAAATGTTATGGCTTGTACAACTGACAACCTACACTTCCGCTCTTACTGACAGTTATCCCAAAACACTGGCGAAGTCCAATGTTCTTAAATATTTATCTCCTGGTTAGCTGCTCTCTTCCTGAGTAGCCTACAACTTTAGCGCAGCCACAAAATAAACTGCAAACTAATAAGCTTAGTAACTAAGCTTATTAGTTCGTGGTTTATTTTGAGGCGCCCCTGTGAGGAAGATGCGGCACACACTTTTGGAACTCCTGGCTTCAAGTAAACTCGGACACCACATTAGGCAAAAAATGATTAGTTCTCAAAGAAACCCTATCCCTCTGGAAAATAAGAAAGGTTTGACTCACCGTAAAAGCTTGAAACTCAGATACACTTCTTCCAGAGGTCAGAGCAATCAGTAAAACTGTTTTTCATGTTAAGAACCTTAGGGTCAGCCAGGTTAGCTAGTTCAAATGGAGCAAGTGCTAGCTTCTTTAACACAAAATTGAGATCACAAGGAGGGGTCACCACTTTATTTAAGAGGCCTCTTGTGCAAAACCTCTTTCAAAAATATTTTTACATAAAAAAGCACTGAAAGAGGAGACTCCATGGGTAGGCATGCAGAAATGACGATAAATGAACCTCGACAGGGGAATAAAAAAAGGCTTTAGGATAGTAACTCACACAGATATTGTAAAACCAGAGAGCAACTAGACCTTAATGGGTGCTGGTTATATTGTTGGCACAAACCAACAGCAGGCTTTCTGATCTCTCATAGTACCTGCTGCACATCATCAGTAAACAGGTGCCTAAAAGGAATTAAGTCAAATGAAGCTGACTGATGCTGGGTGTATCAAACACCCCTGTTCTTGTGCGAATCAATCTAGTCTGTGAGGAAGCTTGTGATAATTGTCCCTGGCCATTTCTAAAAGATGGGAGAACCATGGTTACCTGGGCCTAAAGGAAGCCACTACAATGATCTTGGGGATTCCTTCTAAATCTTCAGGCATATGCTGGATATTAGTAGAAGGGGTAAAAAGCATACATGAACATTCCTGACCAAGGAAAATAAAAGGAATCTGTTTTCCTGGACCTCTTGCATGGAGTCCTGGAACAGAATCTTGCCAGTTGACTGTTCAGAGAGGAGGCAAAGAGGTCTACTTGAACTCCACATAGATGGATCAAATCTTGGAAGACCCACCTATCTAGTGGGTCTTCCAAGACCCACTGATCTAGTTTCCATTCCTCAGGGTCTGCCCTGGTCCTGCTCAGTTTATCTGCCAAGCAATTTTACTCTTATGGAATGCAGAATGAGTGTGCCGTGAAGCTGTATCTCATGCTAACATGGACAGTCTGCATAGGAGATGTGACCTGGTTCCCCTCTTCTCACTGATGTACCATATAACTTTGGTATTGCCTGTAAAAACTTGAAGAGATCTTGGGACCAAAGATCATTCAAAGAGTTGAGTGTCTTGATCAGGCCTAGAATCTCTTTGATATTTATGTGCTTGCATCTGTCCTTGGTATCCCACAATCCCTGCACTTTTATCCTTTCTGAAACTGCTCCCCAAGCAAAGTACTAGGAGTCTGTGGTGACCAACTGCTTTGGCACAAGGAGAAAGAAGAGGAGACCTGGATTTAAGGACATCTGTTATCTCTACCAAATTAATTCTCCTCTTACAAAACACCAACTCTGGGATTTGAAACAACAAAGGGTGCTGGACTGGGACCAAACATACCTCAGATACCATTGTATCTCTCTCATGGAGTCTTGCCAGGGATATCATGAAAATCATAGAAGCAATGAGACCCAAAATCCTGAGGTATTCCCTCAAAGTGATAATGTTTGAGTGGAAAACTTTAGAAATAGATCTACATATGTACAAATTTCTCCTGGTTGTCTAGCTGACATCCCTTGAACACAATCTTGTGTGATGGAGTCAAAAAGACTTTTGAATGCTCTCTCAGAATCCTAGACATCTTTCCCCTAAGTGAGAGATTCCTGACACTTTGAAAAACACTCTGCAGGGATAAGCAAATCATTTGAATATGGAAAATTGTGGATACCTTGTAGCCTACAATGAGCTATAACTGGAGCTAGACACTTTGTGAACATTCTTGTTGCAGTGGCCAGTCCAAACAATAAGGCAGAAAACTGACAATGTGATCCACACACACAAAACCTTAAGAAACACTGGAAGTCTGGTTAAACAGTGATGTCATAAGCCTCTTTTGAAGTACATTAAAATCTCAGTTAACCGGCACTCATGGGGATTGGTATATGACAGATAACTGTAGTTTCTCATTGCCTGAGACTCAGTTACTATTAAAAGTAGGCCTGACTAATACTGTACTTTATACTATTTGTTTGGTTAGACTTCTTCTCAGGTTGGGAAGAGAGGGAATTTATTCCTATCTTCCTTTTTAAAACTTTAAAAATGTAAGGTATATTTCTGGTGGGGGGAACAAAGTGCAACACATGAAAATTGTACTGTATTTCTTCAATTTTTTTTTTTTTCTGGTTGCATGAGTTCCGGTTAAATGTGAGTTTACTGTACAGTGT